>NW_013563982.1:10382-15932 GCF_000499605.1 Eimeria maxima | reverse complement strand
CTGCTGCTGCTGCTGTTGCTGCTGCTGCTGCTGTTGCTGCTGCTGCTGCTGCTGCTGCTGCTGCTGGTGGTATAATACAGTTACGTGATCTAAATGATCATCATACACTAGAAGGTGTAGAGATAAAACATATTGGTAAAAAGATTGGCTATAAAGGGATGGATAATGGATATTTACGTCTTATTAATAAAAAAGTACCTAGTAATTATTTATTAATGCCTAATTATATATATAATAAATATTATAATAATAAATTGTATATACACCCTAATAATAATAATAATAATAATAATAATAATAAAAATAATTTAGGTGTATATACACCCCAATTATATTATTATAAATTACTTTATACAACTCTTACTTATACAAGAAAACAAATCATTCTTGCTGCAGGGACACATCTATCTAAATGTGTTGTTATTGCTATTAGGTAACTTATTTGCTGCTGCTGCTGCTGCTGCTGCTGCTGCTGCTGCTGTTGCTGTTGCTGCTGTTTGTTTGTTTGTTTTTTTGTTTGTTTGCTTGTTTGTTTGTTTGTTTGTTTGTTGCTGTTGTTGCTGTTACTAAAATAATAATAAGAAAAACAACAACAACAACTCCTGCTGCTGCTGTTGTTGCTGCTGTTGCTGCTGCTGCTGCTGCTGCTGCTGCTGCTATATGTGCTGCAGATACACCGCAGTTCGTCGTCAATTTGCTCCTATAGATAACCCTAAAGGAGAAGAACAACAAATAATATCTTATAGTACAACACAAAGAAATTTAATGCCCTTATTAGCTATGTCTATTGCATTTATACAAGCAGGAAGATGGACAGATACACTCTACCAAAAATTCAAAGTATATACACCCTAAACCCTAAACCCTAAACCCTAAACCCTAAACCCTAAACCCTAAACCCTAAACCCTAGAAACCCTAGAAACCCTAGAAACCCTAAACCCTATATTTTAAACTATAATGTTAATATTGTATCATAAACCCTAACTAATAAAATATCAAACTTTTTAAGTTGAAACTCTAAACCCTAAACCCTAAACCCTAGAAACCCTAGAAACCCTAGAAACCCTAGAAACCCTAGAAACCCTAAACCCTAAACCCTAATTTTTTTTTTTTTTTTTTATTGTGTATTATTATATACAGGAAGAATCAGCAGTTGGTGATTATAAATTACTAGAAGAATTACATTTAGTAACTGCATCCCTTAAGGCATATATGACGTTTGCTGCTGCTGCAGCAATGGAGACATGTAGGAGACAATGCGGTGGTCATGGATATCTACAAGCAGCAGGTGTCTCCTTACATCTTGTTAACTTCCTTCCTCAAGTTACTTATGAGGTATGCATGTATGCATGCATGCATGCATGCAGCAGCAGCAGCAGCAGCAGCAACAGCAGCAACAGCAGCAGCAGTAGTAGTAGTAGTAGTAGTATTAGTAGTATATGCGTAATAATTATACTAAAACAAACAGAAAAACAGCAGCAGCAACAGCAGCAACAGCAGCAGCAACAGCAGCAGCAACACTAAATAACTAACTAAATAAATAAATAAATTAAATAAATAAATAAATAAATAAATAAATAATGTATTTATTTATTTATTAATGTATACAGGGAGACTTTACAATATTATCATTACAAGCAGGACGTGTTATATTAAAAATAATAAAAAATAAATTAGCTGCCTATACACCTGAATATATAAATAATTCTTCTTTTTTTTATTTATATAAATATAATCATAATAAACAATCTATTCCTTTTATACCTAATCAACAACAACTACATGATCCTCAATGGTTTGTTGATATCTTTGAGGAAAGGTATAATCCTGCTGCTGCTGCTGCTGCTGCTGCTGCTGTTGCTGCTGCTGTTGCTGCTGTTGCTGCTGGTGGTGGTGGTGAATGGTGGTGGTGGTGTTCTGGTTGTTCGTTGTGGTGTTGGTGTTGCCTGTTGCTATTGTTGTTGTTCGTGGTGCTGCTGCTGCTGTTTTGTGCTGCTGCTGCTGCTGCTGCTGCTTCTGCTGCTGTTCGTGTTGCTGCTGCTGCTGCTGTCTGGTTATTTGTTATATGTAGTGTTATGTGTTCTTTCTTGTTCTGATTGCATGCAATCACCAGGGGTTAATCTGTCTCCTTTTACTGTCTCTTTTTTCTATCTCTGTCTACTGTTTGCTGCTGTTGCTGCTGTTGCTGCTGCTGTTGCTGCTGTTGCTGCTGCTGCTGCTGCTGCTGCCACAGAGCTGCAGCAATGGCATTTAGGACAGCAAGAGATTATGCATCTAGGGGGGGCCCCTCCTCTGCTGATGCCTTTGAGGAAATAAAGGTACAATTAACACAGATAACTGTTGCGCATGCACAGCTACTTATTCTTCGTGCTGCAGCAGCAAGACTGCAGCAGCTGCTGCACTCAGACGAAGACGAAGAAGACGAAGAAGAAAAAGAAGAAGAACAGCAGCAACAGCAGCAGCAGCAGCAACAGCAGCAACAGCAAGACAACCAGCAGCAACACCAGCAAGAGCAGCATCAAGAAAACCAGCAGCAGCAGCAGAAGCAGCAGCAGCAGCAGGAGAAGCAGCAGCAGCAGCAGGAGCAAGAGGATAAAGAACGTATATATAAAATAAGTTTATGTTTATTTCGTTGTCTTTGTTTATCATGGATGAATGAATATTTAGTTGATTTTTTTTCCCTAAATATTCTTCATGTTAATTCTTATGAATTAATTCATCAATTACTTGGGGCTGCATGCAAGGAAGCAAGAATTACTGCTGTACCTGTTGCTGATTCTTTTGGTCATACAGATAACTTCCTTAATTCTGCTATTGGAAGGTAAATACATAATATATACACTATTAGGGTTTGAGGGTTTAGGGTTTAGGGTTTAGGGTTTAGGGTTTAGGGTTTAGGGTTTAGGGTTTTAATGGACATTAAAACATATTGACATTAGGGTTTAGGGTTTTGAGGGTTTTTAGATTTTTTAGGGTTGTTAGGGTTTTAAGGGTTTTTATCATTTTTAAGGGTTTAGGGTTTAGGGTTTAGGGTTTAGGGTTTAGGGTTTATATATATATATACAGGTATGATGGTGATGTATATAATGCATTAATAGATTCAACAAAAGACGAAGAATTAAATAACGAAGATGTCTCTGAATCTTATCATCTTTATATACAATATATTCTTCATCCAGAGAGAAAAATACCAAAAAATAAATTATAATTCTTTTTTTTTTTTTTTATACCGAGCGGGGGCCCCCCATATATATAGGGGCCCCCCATATATATAGGGGCCCCCCATATATATAGGGGCCCCCCATATATAGGGCCCCCCCATATATAGGGGCCCCCCATATATAGGGGCCCCCCATATATAGGGGCCCCCCATATATAGGGGCCACCCCATAGGGGCCCTCCTCCCGTATGGGACTCTCCTACGGGCCCAATCGTTGGAGCCTCTCCTAGGGGCCCCTCCTATTATGGGACCCTTTGGTAATAAGGGCCTCCTCTAGGGGCCCCTCGTAGGGGCCCAAACAGGGGACTCCCAAGGATCTCAACAGGGCACCCAAGGGGCCCCCAAGGAGGTCAGGGGGGCAGCCAAGAGGCCCCCTTTATATGGTGCTCTCATACACTCAGATATGCCCAGTTGGGCAACTAAGGGGCCCCCCATGCTGCAACAACTGCTGCTGCAGCAGCTGCAGCAGATGCTGCTGTTTATTGGCAGCAAAGCTATGGGCTCATGCTGCTTGCAGCAGCACAGAATTTTTGCTGAATCTAATAAAGCAGCAGCAACAGCAGCAGCAACAGCAGCAGCAGAAGAAGCAAAACAAGAAGCAGCAGCAGCAACAGCAACAGCAGCAGCAGCAGCAACAGTTGCTGTTAACAATGCGCCTTGACTTTTTTATTTTGTGTAGCAACTGTTCCCTTTCTTTGTGGGGTGTGTGTGGGGTGTGTGTGGGGCCGGGATCGGCCGATCTCCAGACGATCCCAGCCGATCCCCAGACGATCCCAGACGATCCCAGGTGTCTCCTCCCCCCGCGTTTTGTTGTGTCTCCTTATCTATTATTTTATTGACTAAAAGAAGATTATTTAACTTCTTTTTGTCCCTTTGTTTGCATGCATGCACAGAGAGGAGACACTTCAGCAGCAGCAGCAGCAGCAAATTAAATTAAGTAATTTATTTTTATTCTCTCTTCCCTCTGCTATTGTGTCTCTATCTCCCTGTCTCTCTTGTCTATACCACTACTTATTACTACTAATAATAATTAGTAATAATTAATAAAAATAAGTGTCTCCTTTCTGTCTCCTTATAAATATAACAACTGTCTCCTCTGTCTCCTGTCTCCTTTTGCCTCCTTTTGTCTCCTTTTGTCTCCTTTTGTCTCCTTGTGTCTCTTTTTGTCTCCTTTTGTCTCCTTATAAAATATTTATATTGTTATTTACTTCTTTTGTCTCCAATGGCAAATGATGCTGTTGCTGCTGCCCCAACAATAAATCAAAAAGGCTGCTGCTGCTGCAGCAGCAGCAGCAGCAAGAGCAGCAGCAGCAGCTACCTGCAGCAACACTAGCAGCAGTAGCAGCAATAGCTGCTGCTACTGCTGCTGCAGCAGCAGCAGCAACAACAAAACGAGCAAGCTGCATGCACTGCGTTATATAAATATAATCAGACTTGGCCCTCCATAATCCTGCAAGCAAACAACCTAAACCCTAAACCCTAAACCCTAAACCCTAAGCTCATAGTACCCACCATAAAGGGAGACACAAAAGAGACAAGAAGGGACAACAGGAGACAAAAAGGGGACAAACGGAGACAAAGAGGAGACATAAAGGAGACAAAAGGAGACAAAAGGAGACAAAAAGGAGACAAAAAGGAGACAAAAATATCTTACCTATCTACAACAACATTAATAGGTAATACTTTGTCATTCCCCATCACTATCCTGCAAACAAACAACAAATGCATGCGTGCATGCATGCATGCATGCATGCATTATTGCATGCTTTATTGTTTGCATGCATGCATGCATGCATACATGCGACGGGTGCATGTTGGCCGTAAACCCTAAACCCTAAACCCTAAACCCTAAACCCTAATTTACTCAGTGAATTTTTTGGCCTCTTCTTTGGTCAAGGGTTCGTCTCCATACATTTGTACAATATTACAAAGTTGTTTAGCGGATAAATCTCCTGTTGCCTGCAGCAGCAGCAGCAACAGCAGCAGCAGCAGCAGCAGCAGCAGCAGATCATATCATAAACCCTAAACCCTAAACCCTAAACCCTAACCTGTGTATCAAATAGTGCAAAGAATTGTTGGAAGAATTAATCTACCCCTAGACCCTAGACCCTAAACCCTAAACCCTAAACCCTAAACCCTAAACCCTAAACCCTAAACCCTAAACCCTAGACCCTAACCTGTGTATCAAATAGTGCAAAGAATTGTTGGAAGGATTCAGCTAAATCTTCTGCATGCAAGGCGGCGGTAAGAAAAGATTGAAAGTTTTTATAGTCAACTTCTTCCCCTAATAAATTACAATCCTTTATACCTGGACTATAACCCTAATTAA
>NW_013563982.1:2500-5000 GCF_000499605.1 Eimeria maxima | reverse complement strand
TGTGTCTCCTTTTATTAAGTGTCTCCTTTTGTGTCTCCTTTAACTGTCTCCTTTTGTGTCTCCTCTTATGTCTCCCTTTGTGTCTCCTTTTGTGTCTCCTTTTATTAAGTGTCTCCTTTTATGTCTCCTTTCTTAACTGTCTCCTTTTGTGTCTCTCTTTGTGTCTCCTTTTGTGTCTCCTTTTATGTGTCTCCTCCCTTTGTGTCTCCTTTTGTGTCTCCTTGTGTGTCTCTTTGTATATAATAGTTTGTATAGATGTTGCGTTGTTTGTCTCTTTGGCTATAAGAAAGCCAACAGCTCGCCAGCCCTCTTGTCTCTCTTCTTTGCATGCACTATCAGCAGCAGCAGCAGCAGCAGCAGCAGCAATAGCTGTTGCTCCTGCTACTGCTGCAGTAATAACAACAATAGAATAAACAGCAGCAGCAGCAGCAGCAGCAGCAGCAGAGCAGCGGTCCCTTGCTGCACAGCTGCCTACTTCTTATTAGAAGGAGACAACTTGCTGCAGATGCTGCTGTTACAAGAAGAGACAATAGGCACTACATCGTACAGTAGCTAGCTAGCTAGCTAGCTAGCTAGCTAGCTAGCTAGCTATTTATGCAGCTAGCTAGCTGGCTAGCTAGCTAGCCGGCGAGCAGTTAGCACGATGGTCGGTTAGAGAGCTACCGAGCTAGGTAGCTAGCTAGGTAGCTAAGTAGCTAGCTAGCTAGCTAGGTAGCTAGCCAGCTAGCTAGCTAGCTAGCTATAACAATCCGAGGAATGCAAGAGTTGCAAGAAAGCAAGCGCGCCCACTGTCCACCAATTAGCTAGCTAGCTAGCTAGCTAGCTAATTTTTTTAGCTAGCTAGCTAGCCAACTAGCTAGCCTGCCTGCTAGCCAGCTCACTAGCTAGCTAGTCAATCTTTGAGCTAGCCAGCTAGACTAGCCATCCAGCTACCCATCCAGCTAGCTAGCTAGCTAGCTAGCTAGCTAGCTAGTTAGTTAGTTAGCTAGCTGTGTTGGTCAAGGTAGTGCCTTGCAGTCATCTAAGAAGGATTGAATCTTTGCAGCAACACACTCCTTATACTTATGCAACGCCTCGTCTATCACTGCAGCAGCAGCAGCAGCAGCAGCAGCAGCAGCAGCAGCAGCAGCAGCAACAACAGCAGCACAAGCAGCAGCAATAAGGGGAGGTATAATATATGCTATATACCCTCTAGCTATCTAGCTGTTTGCTTGCCTGTCTACCCACCCATCTACGCCCCCAACCATCCACCCAGCAAGCTAGCTAGCTAGCTAGCTAGCTAGCTATCTATCCATCTATTAATAAATTAATAAATTAAATTAATTAATTAATTAATTAATTAATTAATTAATTAATTAATTAATTAATTAATTAACTTACAAGATTTAATATGTAGAGGAGGCTGAGTAATAAAAGAAAAAGAACTTCCCTCTAACCAACACATACCTTGACCATCTGCACTACTTACCTCTGGTAATACTAAGCGACCTATAGAAAGGAGACAGGAGACAGGAGACAGGAGACAGGAGACAGGAGACAGGAAGGAGACAGGATATAGGAGATAGGAAGGAGACAGGAGACAGGAGACAGGAGACAGGAGACAGGATATAGGAAGGAGACAGGATATAGGAGATAGGAAGGAGACAGGATATAGGAGATAGGAAGGAGACAGGATATAGGAGATAGGAGACAGGAAGGAGACAGCAGATAGGAGGAAGGAGACAGGAGACAGGAGATAGGAGACACAAAGGAGACAGCAGATAGGAGGAAGGAGACAGGAGATAGGAGATAGGAAGGAGACAGCAGATAGGAAGGAGACAGGAAGGAGACAGGAGATAGGAGATAGGAAGGAGACAGGAAGGAGACAGCAGATAGGAGGAAGGAGACAGGCTATAAAAGGAGACAGGAGACAGGCTACAAAAAGGAGACAGGAGACAGGCTATAAAAAGGAGACAGGAGACAGGCTATAAGAGGAGACAGGAAGGAAATAGAAGTAAGAGACAAAAAAGAAGAAGAAAGAAGAGACACAAGAGACAGGGGAGACACCAAGACAGTAAAAGAGACACCCAAGGAAAAAGGAGACAGATAAGAAAAAAAAAGAGACAGTAAAGGAGACAGATAAGAAAAAAAAAAGGAGACAGTTAAGGAGACAGACAGTTGAAGGAAAAAACCACCAAACAAACCACAACATCAGCAACAGCAGCAGCAACACACAGCAACAGCAGCAGCAACACACAGCAGCAGCAGAAACAGCAACAGCAACAAACAGAAGCAGCAACAGCAGCAACAATAACAACAAACACCAGCAGCAGCAGCAGCAGCAGCAGTAGCATAGTAAGCTTACCCTTAGACTCGAAGTCTGTGAGGGCTTTAGTGTCTGCTGCTGCTTGTGCCAATAATCCTTTGCTGCTGCTGCTGCTGCTGCAGCAGCAGGAGACCTTAAAGTTAATAGTACAAGATAGATCAAAGAATACTCTCCTGCTTCCTCTTACTACCGCTA
>NW_013563981.1:7500-13856 GCF_000499605.1 Eimeria maxima | reverse complement strand
TAAATAAATAAATAAATAAATATAATTAATTAATTAATTAATTAATTAATTAATTAATTAATTAATTAATAAAAAGATTTACCCGTCAACTTTTTTTTCTTTGTTTATTAGAGAAGATAAAAAGGAAATGCTCCCTATACACCACAAATACACACAAGCTTGCTGCTGCTGCTGCTGCTGCTGCTGCTGCTGTTGCTGCTGTTGCTGCTGTTGCTGCTGTTAGTGTTGCTGTTGTTGTTGCTGCTGCTGCTGCGGCTTACGGATGCAGATGTCGTGCACCACCAACAGGTGGAGGAGAAGCACAAAGCGGATAGGAGCCTGCAGCAGCAGCAACAGCAGCAGCAGCAGAAGCAGCAGCAGCATGAGGAGTCGCAGCAGTTGTAGTAGGAGCAGCAGTAGGAGCAGCAGCAAGAGCAGCAAACAGCAGCAGCACAAGAGCAGCAACCGCCTCCGAAGCAACAGCAGCAGCAGCAACAAGCTCCCCTTGAACCCATACAACAAGGTCTCCCTCTGTTCCCCAAACCCTAAACCCTAAACCCTAAACCCTCGTAAACCCTAAACCCTAAACCCTAAACCCTAAACCCTACAAGGAAGAATGCGCCAAGGAGAATCCTAATGGTGGAGATATTATGCCAATCACTTCTCTTAAAGGGAGCGAATTGCTGCTGCTGCTGCTGCGTCAGTTTGTCCCATCCTGCTGCTGCAACACGAACCCAGCGTAGTGCTGCTGCTGCATAGAAGGTGTGCAGTGTACATACAGCCAACCACAGCAGCAGCAGCAGCAGCAGCAGCAGATGTATCCAACTCCATCCATCAGATGCAGCAGGAATATTCTTTAATGATCTAGGTTCTGCTGCTGCTGCTGTTGCTGCTGCTCCTGCTGCTCCAGTGGCTCCTCCAGCTACTGCTAGTGCTGCTGCTGCTGCTGCAGCAGCAGCTCCTGCTGCTGCACCGATCTTCTGCATTGCTGCTGCTGCTAAGAAAGGCTGCTGCAGCATCAATGCCCTCGTTATACAGAATAATCAAACTGCAGCAGTTTCCTGCTGCAGCTACAGCTGCTGCAGCTACGGCTGCCTGCCGCTAGAGCTGCTGCTGCTGCTGCTGCTGCTGCTGCTGCTGCTGCTACTGCAGCAGGGGAATAAGGATCAATGACCCTAAGGAGCAGAGACTAAGAAAACTAAATCTTCTTAAGAAGACAAAATTAAATAAAGATTTGCTGCTGTCGTTTATATTCAGCAATTCCTGCTGCTGCTGCTGCTGCTGCTGCTGCTGCGGTCCCGAAGCACAGCAGCAGCAGCAACTAGCAGCTAGGGATCTGCGACCCTACTTAGAGGCAGCAGCAGCAGCAGCAAGAGCAGCAAACCCTAAGACAATTAAACAGATAATTAATAATACTATATATGAATTAAATAAAGATTATATTTCTTCTTATTTATAGAGCAGCAGCAGCTGCTGCTGCTGCTGCTCTGCAGCAACAGCAGCAACGGCAGCAGCTCTTGCTGCTCCCGTGTGTTCCAGTATGGTGACCACCTGTAGACTGCAGCAGCAGCAGCAACAGCAGCAGCAGCAGCAGCAAACCTTCTATAAATATTGTTTAAATGTATTAATTAACACTTGCTGCCTCTTATAATGAAGGTGTCAACAGCAGCAACAGCAGCAGCAGCAGCAGCAACAGCAGCAGCAGCAGCAGCAGCAGCAGCAGCTAGGAATCGCGCCCCACCGACCTCACCACCCTTAAGACTCGATGCCCCCCTTGTGTCTTTCTTTCTTTTTTCTTTGCTGCTGCAGCAATAATATATTGTCTGCTGCAGTTATTTAGACTAATTATAGCAGCAACAGCAGCAACAGCAGCAACAACAGCAGCAACAGCAGCAGCAGCAGCACAAACCGCCCCCCTGCAGGGTTGGTACTACACATGCATGTCTACATAAGAGAGACTCTCCTCTCTTGCTGTTTTTTATTCCTCCTCCCTCCTAGCTGCATGCAGTAGTAGCAGCAGCAGCAGCAACAGCAGCAACGGTAGTCGCAGCAGCAATTACAGCAGCAACAGCAGCAACAGCAGCAACAGCAGCAGCAGCAGCAGCGCGACTGCCGTCTGCGCCAACGTGCTGCTGTTCCCCTATCCTTCTGCTGCTCAAGCAGCAGCAGGAGGCACCTGATTACACCAAGCAGCATCTGCAGCAGCAGCAACAGCAGCAAACCCTGCTGCTGCTGCTGCTGCTGTCCAGGCCTACCCAGCATGCAAGAGAGCACTACTAGCCAATCAGGTGTTGCTGCATGCCGTCTGCTGCTGCTGCGGCTGCTGCAGAATGGTTATACTGCAGCAGAAGCAACAGCAGCACTTAAGGAAGGGAAGCTGCTGCAGCAGCAGCAGCAGCAGCAGGATCTGCTGCATGCATTAGCTGGATTGCTCGATGAATGCCTACAGGAACAATCTAATGATGACACAGCTGCAGCAGCTAAGCTGCAGCAGCAGCAGCAGCAGCAGCAAGGGGATACAGAGAACGAGCGTCCTTCACAGCAGCAGCAGCAGCAGCAGCAAGAGATGCAGCAGCAGTCTCCGCCAAGCAAACGGGCACGTTTAGCTGCAGCAGATAGCAGCAACAATAGCAGCAAGGAAACAGCAGCAGCAACAGCAGCAGCAGCAGCAGCAGCAGGACTAGATGATGTATTAGGTAGAGGCACGCTGTCTCAGGAGTTGCTGCTGCTGCTTGTCTCCTTGCTGCAGGAAGTGCAGCAAGTACCTGCTGCTGTGTCTGCTGATTCTGCTGCAGCAGCAAGCAGATGCATGCGTCTCTTCTTCTCTAATCTATCAGGTCTACGTGCAGCAGCAGCAACAGCAGCAACAGCAGCAGCAGCAGCAGCAGCAGCAGATGAGACCTTCAGCAGCAGCAAGGAATGGCAAAAGTTGATGGAGCGTCGTGTTGCTGCAGTATGCCAGCTGCTATCTGCATGCAGGGCGTCTGCTGCTGCTGCTGCTGCTGCTGCACCTACAGCAGCAGCAGCAGCAGATAACGATGCTCTATGGAGACGCTGCAGCAAACAGCTGCTGCTGCTGCGCCAATGGGTACACTATTTTGCTGCTGCTGCAGCAGAGCGCAGCAAACTCGTGCAGCGGCTGTCTGCATGCAGCCAGCTGCAGCCATTAGATACTATGCTGCCTAATACAGATAATAATAAAGTAAGCTGCAGCTGCTGCTGCTGCTGCTGCTGTCGTTGCTGCTGTTGCTGCTGCTGTTAATGCTGCTGATGAGGAGGAGCAGGAGGAGGAGCTTGCTGCTGCAATTGCTGCTACTGATTATGAGGGTGCTGCTGCTGCTGTTGCTGTTGCTGCTGCTGCTGATGAGGCTGCTTGTGTTGCTGCTGCTGTTGCTGCTGCAGCTAGAGGAAGAAGTAGGCCGTGCCTTCGCGCTGCTGCAGCAGGAGCTGCCGCTAATTGGATCGACACCTGAAGCAGCAGCAGCAGCAGCAACAGCAGCAAAATCAGCAGAGGCAAAGCTGCGAGCTGCAGCAGACAGATGGAGAGCTGAACAGGTACTGCTGCTGCTGCTGCTGCTGCTGTTTCTTGCTGCTGCTGCTGCTGCTGCTCTTACTGCAGCAGAATAGGTCGAGCTGGCAGCACAAAGCATGCTCCTGTATGATTTGCTGTTGCTCTTGCTGCACCGTATTACTGCTGCTGCTGCTGCTGCTGCTGCTGCTGCTGCTGCTGTTTGTGCTATAGGAACGGGTACGGCAGCAGCAAGAAGAGATACAAAGAAGGAATGCCTTCTCTAGGGCCTGTGTCCAATTCGTGCTGCAGCGGCAGCAGGAGCAGCAGCAAGCAGCAGCAGCAGCAGCAGCAGCAATGATTGGTACCCCAGCAGCAACTGCTGCTGCTGCACGCAGCAGAGCTGTTGCTCATCCTTTTTATATTCTTGGCATTAACCCACAAACTGCAACAGAAAAAACTGTACGTAGAGCAGCAGCAGCAGCAGCAGCAGCAGCAGCAGCAACAGCAGCAGCAGCAGCAGCACCAACTGCAGCAGCAGCAGCAGCACCAATTAGAATAATTGCAGCAGCAGTTGCAGAAGCAGCAGCAGATTGCTACTTTGCTGTCTCTCATTATGCTGCTGCTGCTGCTGTGTGTGCTGTTGCTGTTGCTGCTGCTGCTGCTTCTGCTGCTGCTGCTGCTGCTGCTGCTGCTGCAGGTAGCAGTAACAAGGAAGAAATGGCGGGCTTTGCTGCACCCTGATAAATTTCATTCACAAGAGCAGCAAATGCAGCAGCAAGCTAATGAGGCATTTAAGGCTGTACGTCCTGCTGCTGCTGCTGTTGCTGCTGTTGCTGCTGCTGCTGCTGTTGCCGTTGCTGCTGCTACTGTTGTTGCTGCTACTGGATGTGGCGTGTTACATCTTGCTGCTGCTGTTGCTGCTGCCTATACTGTTCTCTACAAGGCTGCTACTGCTGCTGCTGTCCCTGTTATACGTCCCTCTATGGCTGCTGCTGCTCTTACTGCTGCTGCTGCTGCTGCTGCTGCTGCTGCTGTTTGCTGTTTGCTGCAGTATGAGGAAGCATGCACAGAGGCGCTGCGTTTGCTGCGAAGCCGTTCTATGGATTTAACTTGGGCAGCACCTCCCCCTCCTCCTACACCAGAAGCAGCAGCAGCAGCACCAGCAGCAGCAGCAGCAGCAGCTTCTGGTGGTTCTGCTGCATCTGCAGCATCAGCAAATGGCACATCTGTGTCTTCTACAACGAACACCAGCAGCAGCAGCAACAACAACAACAGCAACAGCAGCAGCAGCAACAGCAGCAGCAGCAACAACAGCAGCAGCAGGGTCCAGTTACCTACAAGTAGTTATATACCTGATGCTGCTGTTGAGCCTTTGCCTCGTCGTCGTGCAACGGGAGCCTTTCGGGTGTACGTACAGGCTGCATGCGTGAGTGCAGCAGCAGAGGATGGTGCAGCAGCAGCAGCAGCAGCAGCAGCATTCCGGTGTATAACAAGGATTTGGGTGTACGTACACCGGCCTATAAGGGGGGGCCCCCCTGTGTCTCTGCAGCCAGCAGCAGCAGGACTAAGCAGCGTGCTGCAGCAGGATGTGTTACTTGCTGCAGCAGAAGATGATATAGCAAGAGCAGCAGCAGCAGCAATTGCTGGCAGCAACTGCAGCAGCAGCACTGCTGCTACTATTGATTGTGCAGGAGTGCAGCCGCTGCTGCTAGAGCAGCAGCAAATATACTGGATAGGTATACAGGTAATGAATCAGCAGCAGCAGGTATCCTTAGTTAATTGGTTGCCGCTGCAGTTAACATTAGCTGTACCTCCTCTTCCTCCGCTGCAGCAGCTGCAGCAGCAGATACTGCAACAGCAGCAGCAGCAGCAGCAGCAGCAAAAGGAGGAAGAAGCAGAGCAGCACGAACCCTCTATCTTTAGTAGTGATGAAGAAATAGATAAAAAGAAAAAAAGAAAAAAAAAACAGCAGCAGCAGCAGCAGCAGCAGCAGCAGCAGCTTGAGCTGCTGCATACTGCAGCAAAAGCAGCAAAAACGCAGCTAACTGCCTTTATTGGGGCCCCATTCCTTTCTGTGCTGCAGCAGCAGCAGCTGCAGCAGCACATACATAAACTGCAGCAGACTGCATCTGCTGCAGTGCAACAAAACCAAGCAGCAGCAGCAACAGCAGCAGCAGCAGCTAGCTGCCATGCTGCTGTTGCTGCAGCAAGAGAGCTGCTAGAGCAATACATGCATCAGGCAGATGCATGGGCAGATGGGTACCAAGAGTAACCAAGACCTGCTGCTGCTGCTGCTGCTGCTGCTGCTGCTGCTGGTAAGCAGCAGCAACAGCACTAGCTTGGGCTGCTGCTGTTCGTCTGCTTGCTGCCTGTTGCATGCGCAGCAGCAGCAGCAGCAGCTGTCGCTTTAGGCAACTAAACTACACTAGATACACAACGATCTGCTGCAGTGCAGAAACTGCAGCACAGCAGCAGCAGCAGTTGCTGCTGCTGCTGCTGCATGCATTAATGCATGCATTGCCTCATATACAATTCTTTAAACGCAAAACAATTGTCTTTCCTGCGCAGCAGCAGCAGCAGCAGCAGCAGCTGCTGCTGCTGCTGCTGCTGCAGCAGCTAAAAAAAGCGCAGAGTGACTCTGCTGCACTATACTCAACAGGTTGTCTAGTGAATTGCTGCAGCTGCTGCAGCAGCAACAGCAGCAGCAGCAGCAGCAGCAGCAAGATTAGCCCCACTGCAGCCAACTGTCTAGTCTACCTGCACGTACAGCAGCAGCATCTAATTGCTCAGGCAGCAAATGTGTTGTAGCAACAACAGCAACACCTGCTGCTGCTGCTGCTGCTGCTGTTGCTGCTGCTGTGGGGTT
>NW_013563981.1:0-2500 GCF_000499605.1 Eimeria maxima | reverse complement strand
CTTGCTCTTGCTGCTGCTGCTGCTGCTGCTGCTGCTGCTGCTGCTGCTGCTGCTGCAGCACAGGTAGATTTGCTGCGTGAAGGTCGTCGTGGATGTCTCGTCATTGTTTGCCCATGGCATCAACATCTACATACTAACAATAATCTTGTACGTCCCTCCTGCTGCTGCTGCTGCTGCTGCTGCTGCTGCTGCTGCTGCTCCTCTTTATCATGCTGGTGCTGCTGCTGCTGCTGCTGCGCTGCAGAAAGGGGAGGCGGCGTTGGGTTTACATCCCGTTGCGCAGCTTTGGCGGTTGCTGCAGCGCTCAGGAGATGCACTACAGGTTCGTCTTGCTGCTGCTGCTGCTGCTGCTGCTGTTGCTGCTGCTGCTGCTGCTGCAGCTGCTGCTGCAGCAGCAGCATATTTGCTGCTTCTTATGTTGGCGTTGTGCTGCAGAAGGCGTTAGACTGCCAACGTGAGCAGACAGCCTGGGGGGCACGAGTTAGCGCTATGCTGCTGCAGGTACCTCTTTGCTGCTGCTGCTGCTGCTGCTGCTGCTGCTGCTGCTGCTGCTGCTGTGGCTGCTGCTGCAGCTCCTGCTGCAGTTGGTGTCTTGTGCTGTTGCTGGTGCTTCTGGATGTATGAGACATGCCTTGCTCTTTTGCCACCGCTGCTGCTGCTGCTGTTGTTGCTGCTGTTGCTGCATTTCATGCTGCTGCTGCTGCTGCTGCTGCTGCTGCTGCTGCTGCTGCTGCTGCTGCTGCTGCTGCAGGAAGTGCACGAGACACTGAAGGCAGTTGAGAGGCTCTGGCGGCGGCTGCATGAACTCTGTTAGCAACCAACAGCAGCAGCAGCAGCAGCAGCAGCAGCAAATGTAGCAGCAGCAAGTGCAGCAACTGCTGCAGTTGCTGCATGTATCCGTGTGTCCGTAGGCAAGCGAGTAGGTAGCAACTGCTGCAGCAGCAGCAGGATTAGCACCAGCATTATCATCATCATCAGCAGCAGCAACAGCAGCAGCAGCATGAGCTGCAGCAAGCTGCTGCTGCTTCCGATTCAGCTTGTTAGTATATTGAGGTGTACGTACACCTCAATAATGCATGCATTTATGTCTTGTTCTTAACAACAATTAACTCTTTGCTTCTCTTATTTGCTGCTACCGTCCCTTATACAGCAGCAGCAGCAGCAGCAGTAGTAGTACTAGTAGTAATAAGAGAAATACCCCTGCTATAGCTCTAGCCAATGTGCGAACACAGCAGCAGCAGCAGCAGCAGCAGCAGTAGTAGTAGTAGTCGTAGTAGTAGTAACAGTTGCAGCAGCAACAGCAGCAGGAAGGTTATGTAGACAGCCCCGTAACAGCAGCAGCAGCAGCAGCAGCAGCAGCAGCAGCAACAGCAACAGCAGCAGCAGCAACAGCAGCAACAGGAGTGTGCAGTAGGCAAGATGTAACAAACAAAATTTCTTGCGGAAGATAAAAGTCGCTGCGTTGGTGCTGCTGCTGCTGCACGTGCTGCTGCTGCTGCTGCTGCTGCAGCAGCAGCAGCAGCATGTGCAGCAGCAGCAAGAGCAGCAGACGCAGTGCATAAATGAGACAATTGTCTCTTGAGGTTCGGAGATAACTTCGTTCCTGCTGCTGCTGCTGCTTCTTCTTCTGCTGCTGCTGCTGCTGCTGCTGCCTCCATTAGGAGGTGCAGCAAATGCAGCAGAATCTATTGTCTGCTCCCTAGCAGCAACAGCAGCAGCAGCAACAGCAGCAGCAGCAGCAGCAGAAGCATTCAGCTCCCGCCAGCTTATTGCAAGTATTAGTCCTCCTCTTCTACCACCACCAGCAGCATATACCACCTGCTGCTGCTGCTGCTGCTGTTACCACCACCACCACCACCACCACAGCAGCAGCAGCAGGAGCAGCAGCAGCAGCAGCAGCAGCAGCAGCTATAGCTGCAGAGGATAGCGCATATCTAAGGAAGAAGGAAGTAATGAATAAGAAGGAAGACGTAATAATTGTATTGTTGGTAAACAAAGAGGAACAAGAAAAGAATGATTAGGAAGAAAAGGAGATAAAGGTATTAATGAGCCTAGACGGCTATCTGCATCAGCAACAGCAGCAGCAGCAACAGCAGCAACAGCAGCAGCAGCAACAGCAAAAAGAATAATATATTATTATCCTGCTATTCTTCCTGGTTATAATGATCGTTTATTTGCAGCAGCAACAGCAGCAACAGCAGCAACAGCAGCAGCAGCAACAGCAGCAAGATATACAACCCTTCTATAGCACATCCCCAGCAGCAGCAACAGCAACAAGAGCAACAGCAGCAACAGCAGCAGCAGCAGCAGCAGCAACAGCAGCAGCAGCAGCAGCAGCAGCAGCAGGGTACCGTATTGGTAATGATTATTAGGTTGTATATCTGCTGCCTCTAATGCCCAAGACATCCATGGTGTATACGCACCCCAATGCCTACAAATAAATAAATAAATAAATAAATAAATAAATAAATAAATAAATAAATAAATAAATAAATAAATA
>NW_013563980.1:6971-11971 GCF_000499605.1 Eimeria maxima | reverse complement strand
ATTAAATAATAATTCAGTGGTATAGGCATTTAAATATAATTAAATATTATTAAATAATAATTTAAATGGCTATTGGGGGCCCTTTTATCGTAGGAGGAGCCCGCAGGGCACGTGTTGCTGCTGTTAAGATCTGCTGCTGCTGCTGCTGCTGCTGCAGCTGGGGCTGGCAGCAGCAGCAGCAGCAAGACAGAAAACAAGATAAATATAAAATGCTTATCTAATAGCCTCTTTTCTTTTGTTTTTTTTATGTAGAGGGACCTTCATAGTGCAACGGGGGGCCCTCTTCCTAGCCCTGAGGTGTACATACACCTCATTGGCCGCATGCGCTGCGCTTCGATCCTGTAGCAGCAGCAGCAGCAGAAACAGCAGCAGCAAGCCGAAGCCTCTCTTTGCTCTTGGCCAGTATTACCTTATGGTAAACAAGGGTTTAGATCTTTAGAGGAGTAGGGGGGTGCCCGTCTACCGGCAACAGCAGCAGCAAAAGCAGCAGCAGCAGCAGCAGCAGCAGCAATTGCTGCAGCACCTGTACCTGCAGGAAGCAGCATGGCTACCTTGATGTAGCGAAGACTTTGTAGTGTACAGCTTATATCAATTCAAGAAGCAACTGCAGCAACAACAGCAGCTGCTGCTGCACTAACAGCAACAGCAGCTGCAACAGCAGCTGCAGCAGCAGCAGCAGCAGAAGCAGCAGCAGCAGCAAAATGACAACAGAAGCTGCAAAGGGGGCCTTATATTCTCCCTCTCAGCTCGATGCAGAGCCTAAAGACACCGTGCTGCCCCCATGGCGGCGTGGGGATAACAGCAGCAGCAGCAGTAGCAGCAGCAGCAGCAGCAGCAGCAGCAGCAATTGGAGCTCTGCTGTAACACCGGCTGAAGCTACCCATAATGGCAGCAGCAGCAGCAGCAGCAGCAGCAGCTCAGAAGCAGCAGCAGCAGCAGGAGCACCACGAAGACGCCGCTTCGATGTACGCCCACCAAATGAGAGTGCTGCTCCCTCAGCAGCAGCAGCAGGAGCAGCAGCAGCAGCAACACCAGCAGCAGCAGCAACCCCAGCAGCAGCAACACATCATACATCAATAGAATCCGAATCATCAGGAGCAATAGAAAGAGGGACTCCGCATGCACAGCAGCAGCAGCACCACCATCATCATCAGCAGCATCACCAGCAGCAGCAGCAGCAGCAGCAGCAGCAGCAGCACAGACGTCCTTATGAAGGAAGCAATTATTATCGTGATAGAAATAAAGATAGAGATTTCTATCGGGATCGGGATCGGGATCGGGATCGGGATCGAGTGTGGGGTAGAGATAGAGATAGAGAAAGAGATAGAGAAAGAGACAACAGAGAAAGAGACAGAGAAAGAGACAACAGAGAAAGAGACAGATATAAGGAAAGAGACAGGGAGAGGGACAGGGACAGAGACAGAGACAGGGAGAGAGACAGGGAGAGGGACAGGGAAAGAGACAGGGAGAGGGATAGGGACAGAGACAGGGATAGGGGCGATAGGGACAGAGACAGGGATAGGGGCGGGAGGTATAGGAGTATGCCAAGGAGACAGACCACCCTTGAGGAGCAGCAGCAGCAGCAATTGCAGCTGGAGCAGCAACTGCAGCAGGAACGACTGCAGCAGGAACGACTGCAGCAGCAGCAGCAGCAACAGCAGCAGCAGCAGCGAGACACTCCAGGGGGAGGTTGGGCTCCGCTTCCCGTCTTTTCTCCTCCAGAGCCACCTAGACGTGAACCGCAGCAGCAGCAGCAGCAGCAGCAGCAACAGCCGCAGCAGCAGCACGATGCAGCAGATACTCCTGGTGCAGCAGCAGCAGCAGCAGCAGGAGCAGCAGATGGTGGTGCCCGCCGCAGCCGTCGTCTTGCATCAAGACGAAGTCTTAGCCGCAGTGTGTCTCCTTTTATGGGGAGATTAGGCCCTAATAAGGACAGCAGCAGCAGCAGCAGCAGCAGCAGCAGCTGCCACAACATTAGCAGCAGCAGCGGCTTCTTTTATTGTAATTTACCTTCTCCTTCTGTTATGTCTCTCTCTGATGATGGCGCAGATGCAGCAGCAGATGCAGCAGCATTTGATTCTGCTGCTGCTGCTGCTGCTGCAGATGATGATGCAGCAGCAGCAGATACAGCAACAGGAGCAGCAGCAGCAGCAGATGCTGCTGCTTCTGCTGCTGATGGTATTCTTAAGGTTAAGGGTGGTGCAGCAGCAGCAGCAGCAATGGGGGGATCACAAGATTATAACGAAAGTCTGCTGGACCCCTGGAAGCAGCAGCAGCAGCAGCAACCGCAGCAGCAGCAACAGCAGCAACAGCAGCAACAGCAGCAGCAGCAGCAGCAGCAGCAGGAGGGGGCCCCACAGATGCCCGCTATGAGTGCTGTATTAAGGCCCTCTATACAGGCGCTGCTAGCTACAACAAAAGGTGCTGCTGCTGTTGCTGTTGCTGAGGCCCTCTTAGTACCTAAGGAGCTGCAGCAGCAGCAGCAGCAGCCAGGTGCTGCTGCAGGGGAGCAGAGTCCTGCTGCTGCTGGTGCTGCTGCTCTTAGTCAAGGGGTGCAGCCAGAACAGCTGCTGCAGCAGTATCATGAATATTATCAGCAGCAGCAGCAACAGCAGCAATTGCTGCTGCAGCAGCAGCAGCAACCTTTAGAGCCCCATCCGCTGCTGCCACCGCGTCCTGCTTCTGCTGCTGCTGCTGCTGCTGCTGCACCTGTTGTAGATATAGCGCTGCTGCGCAAGATAGAGAAGCTGCAGCAGCACCAATTATGTTTGAATTGTAAGGGTCCTTTGCTGCCTGAGGGTACCCCAGCAGCAGCAGCAGCAGCAGCAGCAGCACGCAACAGCAGCAGCAACAGCTTGCTGCTGCTGGGGGTCTGCAAGGGTTGTCTAAGACATGTAGGCAAGACTGCCTGCTGTCATTGCGGTGTCGATTTTATGCAACATAAATGTGCCCTACAGGTACGAGGGTTTAGGGTTTAGGGTTTAGGGTTTAGGGTTTTTTTTTTAATTCATTCCCTTTACCTGAAATTAGTGTTTAGGGTTTAGGGTTTAGGGTTTAGGGTTTGTGTGTTTTCTTAGGTGGAGAAAGCGTTGGGGAGGCCCGCGTGTTTATCTTGCGCTAAGCAAATCGCTAAACACCGCAAGGAGCCTCAAATGTACATATTAGGGTTTAGGGTTTAGGGTTTAGGGTTTAGGGTTTGGTTGATTCTGTATCTGTTTTTTTTCTTCTCGCTGTTTCTCCCCTTGGGTGTCTGTCTCTCTTGTGTCTCCTTTGCTTTTCTGTCTCTTTTCTTTTTATTTCCTCTCTTGTTTATTATAAGTCCTTTTTTAGGGTTTAGGGTTTAGGGTTTAGGGTTTAGGGTTTGTGTGTCTCCTGGTGCAGCTGCCGTTACTGCCGGTGTTGGTCTGCTTGGAGCGAAGCCAACGAATGCCAACGTTGCCGATCCCGCATTGCAAGGTAAATAGGGTTTAGGGTTTAGGGTTTAGGGTTTAGATATATGTATATATAATGATGAGGTAATAGATGATAATTAGGGTTTAGGGTTTAGGGTTTGCATAAGACCATTTATATTGTTGCTAAGAATGAGCAGAATAGATTGGTGTTTATATAATCTGCATCCCTGTTGTTGTTGCTGCTGTTGCTGCTGCTGCTGCAGACACGGGTTACCTAAGAAGTGTAGCCGCTGCGGGTGCGAGGGAGCCTTCCCTCATTCACGACCTGCATTAGGGTTTACAAACACTTATTTATGTTTTCTTTGTAATTGGTGTATAAAAAAGGAGTTAGCTGCAGCAGCAAAACAGCAGCAGAAGCAGCAGCAAACCCTTTTGTTACTTGGACCAGGAAAGGTTGGGGATCTACAGGATACTGTTGATGATGGACCATTGCCTCTCCCATTACTGCGTCTCCAGCAGCAGCAACAGCAGCAACAGCAGCAGCAGCAGCAGCAGCAGCAGCAGCAGCAGCAGCAGCAGCAGCAACTGCAGCAGCAGCAACAACAACAAAGTCTTAGGAGGGGAGGATCTATAGATGACCCACAAAGGGATGAATTCACTGGCGGGGCAAGTCAGGTATTTTACTCCTGCTGCTGCTGCTGCTGCTGCTGATGCTGATGCTGCTGATGTCTTTGCTTCTGCTGCTGTTGCTGCTCCTGCTGCATTTATTTATTTATTTATTCTTTTTTATACAGATAGATAAACAAGGAGAAATAAGTACTCAATTATTTATTTATTTATTTATTTATTTATTTATTTATTCTTTTTTTTTTCTTTTTTTTTTTATACAGATAGACAAACAAAGAGAAATAAGTAATCAATTAGAAGAATCATTAAGACATCAATTAAAACTTCTTGAGGAACAAATGATACAAAAAGATCTCCTATTACAGGTCATTTATTTATAAACCCTAATTAGGGTTTACAAGTGGTTTAGGGTTTAGGGTTTAGGGTTTAGGGTTTAGGGTTTAGGGTTTAGGGTTTAGGGTTTAGGGTTTAGGGGAGGGGATGGATTGAACGAGGGTCGGGGAGGGGCAGCCTGCTACAGCCTCTAGGGTTTAGGGTTTAGGGTTTAGGGTTTAGGCATTTGTATGGATTGAGGGAGAGAATTGGGACCTACTTGCCACAACAGCAGCAACCTCTAGGGTTTAGGGTTTATTAGGGTTTAGGGTTTGTGCATTCAGGAGATGCAGCAGAAGTCTGCTGATTCAGAGAGACAATTGCAGCTCCAGCTGCAGGGCTATCAACGTCATGTACAGCAACTTGTAAGTTATTAGGGTTTAGGGTTTAGGGTTTAGGGTTTAGGGTTTACGCTTTTCTACTCTTTTTTATTTTCTTTTAATGACTATTTATTTATTTCTTTTAATTTATTTCTTTTAATCCTTTCTATTTCCTTTTTATTTATATTTATTTATATTTATTTATTAATTATTAATTAATTAATTAATTTATTTATTTATTTATTTATTTTTTTTTTTTTTTTTTTTTTTTTTTTTTTTTTTTTTTTTA
>NW_013563979.1:9379-66529 GCF_000499605.1 Eimeria maxima | reverse complement strand
TAACCGATTGGCAGACGACCAACTACTAATTGCCTCGGCAGATACAAGACGACGACGCATATGGATACCAGTCTGTGGGGAGCAGGGCAGTCGCCACGTCTGTGTGGTGTTTCGACCAAGTTCTTGCGTGACATGTCGTGGAGTGCAGTGTTTTGTGCTTATGCTTGCAGCCAATCCCGGTATCGAGTTGGGGACGGTCCATCGACCAAGACGAAGGCGAAGAGGGCGGAGCATGCGGACGGGCAGCACACAGTGTTGTGCGGCTGGGTAATGGTACGTAAACGGTTTAGTTGGAGCTATGGTGTTGAATTAAAGGGACGAGGGGGAGCCGTTAATGAGTCGAGGACCTGAGCAGAGGTATTCCGTAGCGGCATGCTTGTGTGTACGTGCAGAGGGCTTCACCGGCCAGCGATGGGCCATGTTAGCACGATGGCTAGAATATAGTGTTGCTAGGCTTTGTACACCAACCGAGACGTTTGCTATCTGCTGAAACTGTCCGGCGGTGCCTTGAAGAGATGATGTGCTGGCAGTGCAACTTCAGATGAAAGGTGCAAAACTCTTGGCCAGCGCTGTATTTAGACATGCCAGGATTAAAAAAAGCAAATTGCGAATTTACGTGTATGATGCATTGTGCAGGCTATTTCCCTTCCACCAATGTGCCACTGTGCTGTACATATTTTTTATTTTTGGCAACGTTACTCGCTGTATATTTGGCTTTACGTGTTTCCGTGCACATGCAACCAAGCAAGGTGGCCTAGAGGGGAATGTGCGACGTACTGCCTTTACGCCCACATTGCACATGTGCCAGTGTTCTCAACGTTCATTTTTTCCCAAGTACTGTGTAAAGTAAGGTAGGTGTTTGGCAGGACCTGCATAGAAGAATGTATGACATATCGGTTGGCAGTGCTGTACGTGGTACCTTTTATGGGGGGCGACTCTTCCCTCTCCATTTGGTGCACAAAGCGTTTCCCGGGGATTGGCGTGCTTCAGTGCTCTACAGAGAAAATAATAGTCCCTCTGCTCACCACGGGTAAAGCTTCCTGTATTGTCCGGGCCGTGGACACAGGCTGAGCTGCGCGACAGCTTTTGTTCCCTTGTGGCCCGAATCAAGGTCGCACAGAGCCGCCTGTTGTCCAAATCTTAGATGCTTATCCGTCTCCCTTATTCGGATACAGAGAGAGGCAGAGGATAGCGATAGGCTGGGCCCTTAAGGAATACACTGGGGAAGTCCAGCCCCATAGATGTTTACGCCTATCGCCAATCCAGGCGCCTTCGCGATCAACAGTGATCTAAAAC
Organism: Eimeria maxima; assembly: GCF_000499605.1. Lineage (NCBI taxonomy): Eukaryota > Apicomplexa > Conoidasida > Eucoccidiorida > Eimeriidae > Eimeria > Eimeria maxima. The sequence continues at coordinate 65,233 of NW_013563979.1, read as the reverse complement.
CGGCCCTGCCAATGTGGATTTTCTTGCCCACCGAAAGAGGCATTCTCCCTGAAACGTGAAGCTACGTGTGTGGCGAGGCCAGCCGTTTCAGCTGAGGACCCTCTTCGGTTGAGGAACCTCTTTGGTTGAGGAAATGGGAGTACGTGAGGAAGTGTTCCCATTCCAGAAGGAAACTGGGTTTACATCTTGACTATAGAGTCTTGAGCACAGTGGCACGTAGCTGGGTGAAATGGACAGAGAGGGGAGCTATGTTGGTAGGCCACGCCGCACCTCGTGAGAAAGCGCCTGCCCTAGTCCGGCCTAGGTCCAGGCAGGAGCAAAGCAGCTGTTTATGTAAGTACGTTGGCGCAGTGGACAAATGTTTGGAACATACCATGCGTGAGAGGAGCTGCCTTGGAGCGATGGTATTCCTTGTGCCAGGCTCAGCTCACACGAACTGAGCAAGTCTCGGAGGCAGCTCATAAAGGGGACATGCACGCCTACAAGAGTAGCAACGCACTCGTGAATTTGGAAGAATGGTGCGTGGCGAAGGATTTTCTCCTGTGCAACCATGTACCGCCTCGTGCTACTTACTTTTCATTTTTGTTTTTGGCAGTTGCTGTGTATTTGGATGTTCGTACTTCCCGTGAACATGCAAGCAAGCAGGGTATCGGAGAGTTGAGTTGGCACCGCGCAGCCGCTATGTGACCGTGGCAGTGGTATTGACGTTGTCTGCTATTTGCCATAGTTTCGTCTATAGGTGTACTTTCTAGCTGCGGCGACATATCAACTAGTAACTACAATACGCACTACTTCATTTGCGTCGGCGTCTTTGGTACCATTTGGAAGTGAAGAACGCTTTCTTCGCTGCGCCACGAATTCGGCACTGCTATACTGCTAAGCTACCTCATGTTGTGGGTTGCTGCTGCGAGGTATGTCGAGGAGAATGCTAGGCGAAATTCCAACGAACCAGCCCAACTGAGGAGTAATTTTGCAAGTGCCGTCCGTGATAAAGCGCCGGTTGAAGCAAGAGAAGTTCTTCATTGAACTTTGATGCATATCAGTGGGAGCAAGAACACCTCGTGCACCGGCTAGTGCAGCAGGCTGTGAGTCTAAGGGTTAATATTCTTGAGGGTGGCATTTCCATTCCACAGAAGTCTTCCAACTTCCTTGGGGCACGCAGCTTCCTTAGACATGGGGGAAAACACAGTGACTACAACAGCAATTAGGTGTCTTCTAGCTACGTTTGACCCTCTTCAGCGCGTGATTCTCGGGCTCAACAGAAAGCAACACTTGTAGGCAGCAGCAGAATACAGCGAACACATGCGGTGGGGACCCCTCATATATAGCGGTGGGGGACTGTTAGATACCTGTTGGAGAGCGGCAGAGGGCTGCGTGGAAATTTGTTCCGTCAACAGTAGTGTTTGGACCGCATTATCTAACACTTTACAGGTACGGGGTCCCGTGGTACATGACACACCTTGGTCCTCGATTGCTTGCGGAAGAGGAAGCAAATCGGCAGGATGCTTGCGTGCGTGCGTCTAAACGTATTGTGGAATGGTGTAGTTACTCCCATAATTAAGGATATTCTTCAAGGGATCCCTGTGATTCATGCCGGGCTTTGCTTGCCACTGCAAGGAAGTGCGAGTAACCCCAGACCTCCATGCAACTAGCCACAAAGGATAGCCTAGCTAGCAATACCCCGCCTGCCGTTGGATGGTTTAGTAGCAACAACATGGACAAGGGAAACAACAGTAGCTGAAGCTTCACCGGGCATGGATATCACTGGGCGACGTGTGAGTTCACAAGCGCCTGTTCATTGCCGCAGCTTTTGCGCACATATGGACATTAGAGGTCTACAGGCACCTGATAAGCGCCCTTATTTCCACGTTGGCAAGTGAACAGCATATAGCAGAACTATGGAAGATTGAACAAGGTGAGCTATCGATGGAGCGTTACTTAGGGAAGTGTACGCCCTGGATTAACGGTTCGGTTATGGGGCCAAAGAAGTAACAGTTTAGATCTACCTGGAAGCCTATGTCAAACCAGGCTATCAGCTGTTGGCCATTATTACGGGCTTAACATGCCAAATGCTTGCCTCAATGACGGATTATAAAATATAACTGGCATGTTAAGCCTGTAATAATGGCCAACAGCTGATAGCATGGTTTGACATAGGCTTCCAGGTAGATCTAGTGTCTGAAGCTGTGTAGGTGCGCCAGCATCTATGTCGATTTATTGGCGCGCTGCAACAATTGTCAGCATGTGGTAGGCAAGAAACAAGTATCGGATATTCTGCGTAAGTAAAATGGGGTAGCGACACCGAAAATCAACTTATCCGCATAGTAATGGATTTCTACAGAACACGCGAGATCTGTTAAACATCCTCAGTTGCAGAAAGGTCCACTGCCCCGCATGTCAGGCCGCTTCCTCTACTGCAGCTCCAGGGGCTTGACAGGCTGCTCTCAAAAGGCATAGAGACTCAAAGGGGGGATCAGCTGCTAGTAAGGAACTCTCTTCTTGAACATCTGGGCTTCATAGCACCTCACAGCACTCCTCGGATAAGATAAACGACCAGCGTTACATTCTGGGCTATACACTGTAACTCCGTATACTATTGTTGAGAACTTCGGCTTGCGTATAGTTTGTCTAGGGCCGGGTACGGGTTCATGTGTCAACTTCTGGAAGACTCTGCAACATCGGATTTACCCTATTACTCTGACACACGTAAAAGCGGACAAAATACACCTTCTGGGGTGTATGCACGAACGGTGTACACCAGTGTCCCGGATTCCTCCTTGCCTTTCAATGTCTTTCTAGGGCCGCGTGAGGACTCATGCACCAGCGTTAGATAGACTTGAGAATTCCCTACACAGAATGGTAGCTACCAGCACGCTACAGCAATGATACAAGCCAGTGACGCCCTTCCAGTCTGCTCTTGACATAGCACAAAACGTTCACGCCGCCTTCATGCGCTTGGTAGGAATGAAGGTAACACAGCAACTTGCGTTGTGTTAAATGGTCATTCAGCCAAGGCCAAGCGTGAGCGGGGAGGAAGCCCCTGCTCGCACAGCCCGATTGCAAAGGCGCGGAATGTTGCACGATGGAGTTAGACTGACTTGGTTTGGAATCAAGAAATACATTACAATCTCATGCACTTCGCCTTACATTATTGTAAACTGGGTGCTTGACACTGGCACATTTAGCCGCCCGTAACCCCACCTACGTCGACGATCACACAAACTGGCAAATCAGCCCTGCAGCCAGAGGTCAACTGGCACCGCAGTTGCTTAGGACCCGTGTGGTTTCAATGCTGTTTTTTCGCCGTGATTCTGTAGTTCATTTTGGCTATACTTAGCTACAATTACTTTGACCGGGCATCCAACCGGAATACCGAATTATAGCCGCTGCAGCAGGTTTGTTTTTTTGACGGTAGGGCTCACGATTTTTTGTCCTGCTTTAGTCATGGACTCCTTCCCCATGTGTCCGCGGGTTGACGTCTTTTTGTTGAAGGTTTTGAGTGCCCTGTAACCGCAACTTTTCTAACACCCCTACCACATCCGCCTTGGAGTCAGGGGCCCACTGCGAGGGGCCATGCCGCACAGCAGGCTGGAGGCGGTGCGGCATAAGGCGTTGTTTCAGTTGCCAGCAAGTAGACATCGCTTAAAAGCAAGGCCTCTGCCGACATTATGGTGCCCGGGAGGTTCTGGGCGGGGGCCCCACTCCAGCCCCGCCGCTCCTGGGTTTTTTTGTTGCTTTTCGTTCTAGCCGTGCGGGTGCTCCAAGGAAGAACTGCCGAACAGAACATTCACAGTTTTGATGAAACACTGGGTGGACACAGCGGCAAATCAGGGCGCAAGCAGCAGGAGCAGCATGATGCACAACACCAGCAGGCCGATTTCGAGAGGCAGCGGCAATGGGAAGACCCAGAGATGCAGCAGCCTGAATTACAAGAGTACCAGAAAGAGGACCCCAAATTATTGCACGGGAAGGAGGATTGGCAGCAACGGCGGCAGGGTTGGAGGCTGCAGGGTGGTGTGGGCGTTACCTTGAAGTCATTGGCGGCGCTGAAGGATACGGACTCAGATTTGCTCACTATTGCGACAGCGCAGTTGAAGGGGCTAGTGGAGACTCTGGATAGCAATCGGAAGATAGAGAAGCAGCAGCATGGAGTGGCAGATACAATTCAGAGAGCGCTGAAATCTCCAAAACCGCCGTCGACTGCAACGACGAGTTCGGGATCCGCTGGCGTCTCCGGGGCCCAGGGCCCAGCAAACCATCTCAAGAGGAAGACCATGAAACTGCACCTAGGTTTTGCCGAGACAGCGGCGGCAACTGTCATAGGCCGGAGGGCAGACGACGAGGACGTAGGACTCTACTTTTTCCCTTTCCTAAGCACCCTTGGTCTGGGGAATCGGGGTCACGGTCCTCAGTAAACCTGCAATATTTCCTTGTTTGGGTGCTCCACACAGGCTCTGCTGCTTTCGGCTCCACTACCAGGAAAGCCGAGTTCTTTCATAACGGGTTTATTCGATGGGCACGGTGGTCATGTAGTCGCCCGCAAGTGTTCAGTGCTTACCCCTACTTTCTTTGGTATGCTGGGGTCCAGGGTTGAAACGGAGCAGTTGAGCTGGTTAACACCGTTGCTGCAGTCCATCTCTCTGTTTGCCGCTCTGTTGAAAGCGCGTAGTAGGGCTGCTGCTCACAGATGGGTAGCAGCTTGGGGCCCGTACCGGAAGGAGTTGTGTTTTCGGCTGTTTTACGTTTTCCTTTGTGGTTGCTCACACAGGAAGGATGCCAGACTTCTCGGGCAACTCGTTTGCTGAAGCAAGTTTCGCTCTTGACGCAGCACTCCGGAGCGACCCGGAAATACCCATCGGACCCGGGTCGACAGGTGCGATTACGGCTGGTGCTTTCAAGTTCCTCAGCTCGTTTCTCCGTCCGCGTTCTGTCTCCTGGTGTCCGACCATGTCTCTCTGCTTGTGTTTGTGTTCCGCCTTTTCACGAAGGACACTTTCAGTTTCCAAGTCTTTGCATCTCTCCCATTTTTCTCTACCTCTCCCTCTGTGCCCCTCGCTTCGTCAGCAGTTTCGGTCTCTGCCTACTGCGGTTATGTGCTGTCGCTTCTTGTGGGGTCTGTCGGTGTCGGTTTCTGCCTGTGCCTCCGTTTCTCTTCAGCGTGTGTTGCCGCCGCTGCCGTTGTGCCATCTGTGCCGTAATATAGCATTTCCTACCGCTCATTGTTTTGGCACGGGTTCATCGGGGAAGTATCACATTGGTGTGCATTGTTTGTTTCCCAGTCTACATGCGTAAATTGGAGTCGCGTCATTTGCTTTTTACTGCAGGTATAATCGGCATTTTGGTTGCTGACGATCCCGCGGTGCCGGAATTCACGTTGCACGTTGCGAACATCGGTACGGAAGAACGTGTTTTGGATAGCTTCGGTGTGTGATGCTGTCATGTGCCATGTGGAACTCCCGCTTGTCTTATGTATTTGCCCATTTTGATGCTCTCCTCGCATCTACTGTACGTACCTGACCTGTATCTCCCCGGTGTATGTTCGGAATATGCTTGTTTCGTCGGGGACAAAGGCCCTGCTTCCTGCGCGTTGTCATACTTGGCGCTCTGGTGATTGCGGTATTGTGCAGGGGACTCGCGGCTGCTGGTTTTGCACTCCGATGGAACCTTCACGCCGATGTCGATAGACCAGAAACCCAATGACCCCGTAGAGATGGCTCGTGTGCAGCGGGCGGGCGGCTCTGTGATGCGTACGGCAATGGGTGTTTGGCGCATTGACGGTCGCTTGGCTCTAAGTCGCAGTTTTGGAGACTTCGTACGTGCAAGCCCTTGCTGCATGCCTGGCCTCTTGCGGAATCATTCTGCTTGTACATGTTTCTATGCATATGCGCATAGATATCTGCACATCTTGATTTGGACGCACGGGGAGGCGGCTTCTGGCCCGCTTTTAGCCCCATTTAGCTGCACTTTTAGTTCGCCTGTGGCGATTTCTCTGGCTACAACGAGCCTCCGTCGCACATTTTGAAGCTGACAGCGGTACACCACAGGTTGCACGTCCGTGTCGCGTCTCTGAAATGCGCATTTCGCTTCTCTTCAGAGGATGAAGGGTAGGACAGACCTGTTGCCTTCTCAGCAGAAAGTGGTGGCGTTGCCACACGCGAGGACGATCAAGGTGAAGGCAGGTGACATCTTGGTCTTCGCTTGCGACGGTGCGCACGACCCGGAAATGAAGTGGAAATGAAGTGGTGTTTTAGGCAGGTTATGGTTTGGGTTGGGGCTTATCTTTTGGTGTGATTGTCATAAATTTAACGGTTTCTGCTTGGATGTATACAGGTGTATTCGAGGCACAAGGAATGACGTGGAAATTTGTCGCCAACTTCGTGGCCATGCAGCTCCAGGCAAGTGGCCCGAAGTAGCAGGTCGTTTGCTTGGTGTTGTCGGTTGGCTTAGTGTGTATTGCCTCCCCCTTTTTTGAAACAGTTCGATAGATACACAGCGGACTGATCAATTGGGTTGCTACTCTTGAATTTCACTGTGCAGGCCACTAAGGGAAACTTGGAAGAAACTGCTTCACGACTCATCACTACAGCGTATTTGATGGGCAGTGGCGACAATATTAGCGCGATGATAATCAGAATTCATCCCACAGCTTATCCAGAGCCTGTTATATCCGCCGCAGAGGTGGACATTATGGGTGCGGCTTCCAGATAGCACAACGCTTTAGCTATTCCACAGCAATAGCTGTTCCACAGCAAACGCCTAGACCTACGCTTGTAGCGACATAGCTACATGTATCGCAGGTAACCATCAGCGGATGCTGGTTTAAGGAACTTTGGTCAGTTGTACTGCTAGGGTGTTTTGACTTCAGGTGGTCGTAAGGAGCTACCCGTGATGCTATCTTCAGAAGCGACGGTGCACCGCAGCGGCGCTTGGATGACGGATTTGGGCCTTTATGCGACCCTGTACTGACATCGCAAGTGGAGTAAAGGCCGTAGCAGCAGCAGCAGCAGCAGCAGCAGTTAAGTGATAGAAGTGAGACTGTGGAGTAGGACTCCCAAGAGGGAGCTCTGTAGGAGGGAGGCACTGAAGAAGCAGCCAGAGCATCCTAGAGACCCTCATGCGTGCCAAACGATGATGCATGTCGGTCCAGTATGATGAGGCCTCTTTCTTTCCGGGCGCAGCACGGAGGCTGAGCAGCCGCTATTCAGGTCTTCCTTCGTGCTAGCAGCCTTCCCTTGGGCAACACTCCCCTGTGCAGGCAGCTGGGTGCAGCTGCCGGCGCCGTTGCTTGGCGCGTCAAGCCCTCGTTCAACTGCGCACAAACGCCAACGAGGTGATGTTGGGGCCTTCGGGTCTGCTGAGTTAAGGAGGCACCGGAAGGGCACCTCTCTGGAGCTGCCTGGGTATTAGGGGTAGTCTCTAAACGTCTCCCTCTCGTTTTGACTTTATAGTCTTCTTCACCTTACAGCCTTTTTGAATTTAAATTGCCACCAAAGCGAGACGGATTGATAGTCGATTGGCTTGCAGACCATGTGGCGGCTTCTGTACCGTTCCACCCTATCGATTAAGCTGACTCTGACGCCTCTGAGGCGATCCGTAGCGGGGTACTTACGACAGTAGCGTCAACGATGAGCACTGGGGTTAATGCCCCAGTGCCCCTATCCCGGCGACCCTTGGCGGCTTACGCCTCTACGTGACTGCCTGCCCATCTGTTGCTACTCTCTTAGTGTTAGCATTTGCTGTTTTGAGTTTGTGCCAATGTGAGACATTTCATTTCGTCTCTCTGCGCTGTAAGTTGCGACTACATCAAACCAAAAAAATGCATTTCAAGGGCGGCACAGCAGGCAGCCAACTGAATATAGCATGCCGTTTTCCCGCAGCTAAGTTTTGAAACGTACAGCAAACCGATAATTAGTTCCACGCAGAGGTACAGAAATTCGAGTGAGTCTCCTTCCATTGCTGCTGTTGGTGCAACTCTACTTTCCCGCACTCATGGTGACGTCGGTGCTCCCTGCGGCGTCGTGTTTTGGCTTCTACAGCCGCTCTCACCGCCGAATCCCTAATTGATGTTGCCCATTCGCCCGCTGCTGGTGCTGCTGCTGATGCTGCTGGTCTATCTTCCGGTCATCTTAATACTTGTTTCGTCCTCCCTGCTGCTGCTGCTGTCCCTCTCCTGGTGTTGCTGTTCCTCAAGCCGCTGTTGATCCCGTTGTTCCCGTTGTCTTGCCCCATCTCCCTGTTGCTGATTCGGCTGAAGTTGTTTCTCCTGCTCCTCCCCTGGCCGCTCGTGCATGCCCTGCTGCTGGTGGTACTGAACAACCGGCTGCGGGTCCTCCTGATGTCGGTGGTCCCCCTGATGCTGCGGTAAGTCTTGCGGGACATCCTGCCACTCTTTGTGGATTTGATCCTGTGTCTCCCCCTGCTTCGCCTGCGGCTGGTAATGTTGCATTTGGTGATGCTGCTGCTCCTTCTGCCCCTGGCGCTGGCTCTGCTCAGCTTCCATTCGGAGCCTACAGCCTACTCCTTGTGAAGGGAGTTGTTCAGCAAAGGCCTCCATCCCTCGTGTTGCCTGCACGGGCATGCAGCCGACAGGAAGATTCCTATGGCTGGTGCCATTTTTCTGTGGGGGCCGGGGTAGGACTCTGGGAAAGCCGTCTTCGGGGTCAAGACTGGAGTCCGGGGTGAGTTTGGGTTCTTTCAACAGCGCTGTGTTCTTGCCCTTAGTCGAGCTCTTCGAAGCCCCCTTGGACCCCTTAAGAGACCTTTTAAACGCAAGCAGACGACCCGAAGCTCGCCGAGGGTGGGGCCCCTCTCTGGCGGTCCCTCGTCGGCGTTTAGAGGAAGCTTGGCGACCCCGTTTTCGACCTGGCAATGCATCTGCTTTCTGTACAGCACTTTCTTCTGGTCCGGCACGTCCTCGTGCCGCTGCTTCTGCTTGCTGCGCAGCACTCGCCTGCTGTTCTGGTCCTCCAGTTGCTGCCGCATCTAATTTTGCAGGCGTCTCTGACGGTGGTTCGCTACTGTCTACTTCAATGGGCTCAACCACCACATCCTTAAAGCCCTCCTGAGCCTCAGCAGTATTGTTACTGGGCCCATCAGCACGCTCCTTATGCCCAAAAGTGGCTTTGTTGCTCTTCCTCTCCGGCTTGCTGCGTTTGCCCTTGGGGGGCAGAAGGACCATTCTCTTCCTTCGCTTCTTGTTGCTCCGTTCTGGGGTCGGCGCCTCATCATCCCTGTCTGTTGAGCTTCGTGTGGAGGCGCCAACTTCAGCGAATGCGCTGGAAGAGCTGGACAGACCTGAAGATCTCCGGCGACCTTCATGAAGGGCGACAGCAGGTGCTAGGGAGGGTGCCCCTGTCGCGGTAATGGAGCCCAAAAGCGAAGAGTCTGCTAATGCTGCCCATGTGGACGCCTTGATGTGCCTTTCGTGAAACGGGACCAGGAGTGTTACTAACCACACCCAACAAGCAGCAGGTGCCATTGTCGTTATATCTCTCGTGCACTTATCTTGTTAGACACAACAATTCAGAGGCACAGAGCAAAGAGTCACTTCTACCCCTACTCGAAGCTGTGGTAGAGCCGCAAAAACAAGGAGGCAGTTTGAAACTGTTCAGTCTCGACACACACTCCAGAAAACTGTATGTAACCAATCTGCAGTTGTTCAGGCGGCTGACACTGGGACGTTGCGGGAAGGTCCAAAGTTTGGGCATCAGTGGAAGTGAACCCCTCTTAAAACATGCATTGGAACTCGAGGCACCAGATCACCGGCAAAAGATACAAGGAACGATAACCCGCCACACCCAGTAGTTCATGCGTGCCCGTAATGTTGTCCCTTTAGTGGGCGCTAGTGCCCTGGTGCTGTCTCGGCGCAAAGTGGGCAGGATTGAAAAACCAATAAACATCGAATGAAATGAACCACATTTGAACATTGCAGAATAAGAAGAAGCTGGGGACTCGAGGAGGCCGAGCCGGGCGCTTCGTAGGGTGGCTTTTGTGGTCATTGAAGAAGACCAGCGGTGCAATTTCGCTGGACCCCCATTCGGCGGCCTTTGCTGAATTTCCCCTGTTGACGCCTATTCATACCCGGAAAGTGTCAATAACAATAAATATAAGAAGATCTGACCTATATATTCAAGCACAGTGGACGGTAGTTGTGGATTTTTTGGAGGCATGGGTGCGTGTGTTCCTTGCTCCCCTTGCCGAAGGCTACGGACAGATGTATCTGTATCCTGAACTATGTGCGAGCACAACTATTCCCATGCTTTAATTGATGTAAAATGGTACTTTTGCGTATGGAGCTTGCCGGTGTGCGTGGCACTCTCAACTGATTGGAGGATACTGCATTACAACCGTAACAGGTCTAAAACGTACTTGCCGCCGGTCTTACCAGGCTGTAAAAATGATGCAAGAGGGAATAATGTTCGTCCTTAAAAATTTCTAATTTTAGCCCCATTTAGATGAGTTTGAAATGCAAAAGAGGCGTGGCGCACTGTGGGATAACCGCTGTGTACAGCGGACCGCCTGCGGTGTATGGCCATCGAAATTCTGCAGACCTCCAGGAACCTGTGGCACATACGGGACCACGTACCCCGTTGCTCCCTGTGTTGAGCCTCTTCTAGAGCAAGCATACCTTCCGGAGTGCATTTGTACATTTTCCATGATGGGAGAGTGTACGAAACGAGAACTTCACTCGCCCCAGCCTTCTTTGCTTCAGTTGCAGCTGCTGTGGAGTAGCACTAGCTGCAAGCTGCAGGAGCTTAGCGTTTTAACAACCGAAGCGGAGTCCTTAGAGCAATGCTTTCGGTGCTTATATTCCGAATACGTCAGTTTCCAGACAGATCGTCGTGCAGCAGAATCGGCCGTTATCGTCGAGGCCCACACCGGGATAGGGATTGCTGCGGAGCAAAGTGCACTAGCTGTTGATGTGGATGCACTGAGGCGCGAGATATCTTTTGAAAAGCAAGAGCTGAAAGGCCACACCAATGTGTGGAGGGCGCTCAGGCAAGCCCTTGGATTTCCACGCAAAAACACGGAAGTCAACACCGCAACATCCTACCGCCAGGCAGGGGCTCATCACGGAATGCGAGGAGTTAATTCGATGTACCAAGGATGACAATATAGAAGAGGTGTGCAGAGGAATTGTAGCTTGTGGGCAGCTGATAGCGCTTCCTGTTGCCACAATAAGGGTGCATCGCTAGTGCTAATCTACTGTTTAGGTGCAGCAAAACGAGTATGCCGAGTGCACTCTCCAAGAAGCTGATTTGCATCGAAAGCTAAAGGGAAAGGGAGAGTCCATTCCCAGATTGAAAGATAAGACAGCGTCCTTTCAGTTGCAGACGAAGGTACGTATACTACACCAGATCTTAGCTTCAACTGATATTCGGGAAGCATCTGCATGCACAGGAGACAAAAAGTCTTCGTCTCCCAACTCATAAGTCAGAAGGCCATGCCTGCCCTGCAGGCGAAGATTTTGGCCTTGGGTACTCATAGGCAAAGGTGACACTATGCACCCCCCATCAGAAGTGGAGGAGGCACACACTGTATGCGGAGAAGAAAGCTGGAGGCTCCTTCTGCATTTTCTGGATGACTTCAGTCCTGCTGTCCTGCGTCCTTTGATATGTGTATTGCGTGTGAACCATGGAACAAAATGACAGCAGAGACTTGCTGTCACCCGCTCTTAATTGTGGACCCTGAATGAGCATGCACAACATCTCTGTGGTTGTTAACTGGTTTTTACCCTCGTTTTCTCCAAACACCGCAGTATACACTAAAGTGTTGAGCTCAAACCAGGACAACACTCGGGGTCTAGTAGTCTGAAAACACCGGGCCTGCACGGTCTATTTCCACAGGTTGAGTGACAACAGACGGAGAAACATGGAATTAAACCACCAGCAGTGTGTGACAAGGACGCTTAACAAACCACAACGCACGGCTTTGGAGGGCACCGTGCAACGTACGAACTGAGTCCTGCGGGGCATCAGGACAGCCCGTTCTGCCTATCTTACGAAACAAAATTAGGCTATCATCCAGTTTCACAATTTAGTGTATCATCCCGTTCCACAAGTGTTGCAGGTGTAGCAGCAAACTGTGATGCAAGACACTCGCCCTGCCACGTCGCTGCTTACAAACCCGGCACTGCGACACCGTGCAAAACGATGCTTACGAATTATGGGGACCCAACTGCATTTTGTAGCTTTTACCTTTTTTAATTATTCGATAAATCCTCAATATCTAACTCTACTCCACTATGAACAAGACCTCATGCACCAACAAGTGTAGTCATCCCAGGTGGAGGATGCCATCCACCACCACGTATCGCCACTGAATTTCCCCTTTGAGCATTTCAGGCGTGTGCTGTGAGAGCAAGCGGGCTACAACATCTTATTTATGTAGTAATATTGTTTTTGTGAATTACGGTGAAATTTAGTTGTCTCTATGGAGGGCCACCTCGAACGAATGGCTGACGTTGAATCCTCTGCTGCAGGGGGAAGGCAGCGCAGTAGCTGTACAGTAGCTGTACTGCAGAGCACCTTGCTTTAGGGTGACCCAAAGGTGTCGGAAACATCAGAAAGAGGAAGATAAACAATTTCAAGTAAACAACAAGAATGAGAATTCAACTTATAAGTGTCTACAGTGTCTTCTTGCACGGTATCGAAGCAAGCCGCTGGCCCGCCCCACGAGGAGGGCGGAGGTCCCCCGCTAACTCAAGACAAGGAAGACAGCGTTGTGTGGGGATTCCCGGGTAGGCCAACTGGACAGAACTTTTCTTGCTACCGTGCTTCTTCAGTTTGCTCTTCTTGAGCGTTTTTAATCTTCGAATGTTTATTCAAACGGGCGGGACGTTCTTTGTACAGAACTTACGTTTTTGGCGCAGTGTCCAGGCGGCTGGCAGGCTGCAGTGGGCAGGACCTCGGAAGACACATCGATAGGAGAGCTGTTGCTTCCGTCTCCTTTTTATGTCTCTCATTCTTCAGCGGGTCCTACCACCAGGTGTTAATCGTTCTGAGAGTTATTGACGTACGGAGGAGATCTCAGCTGAAATTTTACCGCATCGCAGGTTTGCAAGGTGGGGCGACTCAAGACGAACGCTTGGTCCTCATATGTGCTGTAAGTGGACTTCGCATGGCTACTCCGTGCTTCGCAGTAATTTGATTTGGAGTAAAAGGTGGTATTTAGCCTGTGGGGGTATAGGGTTTTTCCGCAGTATATGTATGCTAACAAGCTGCCATGCCTGTGTGTACACTGGTGTGTGTTGCTTTTGCAGAGGGGAGCAGATACTTTACGGAGTGTTCCCTTGGCATGAGCCCTGCTTTGGGCTGCTTTATTGACAGGGTTTAATACCGACGTTTTAGTCTTTTAATTGCCTTCTCTCCACGGGGAAGCTGTTTCGAAGTGAGAATGTCTTTGCCCAGCTTTTTCGATCTTCTCGATGGCCATGGTGGCCCACAGCCAACTGTGGAGAGTCCGGGCATCTATCAGGAAGCACTTCCGCCGTTCGATGAAACAAATATTCAGGATATCCCGCCGAGTTTTCGCTATGCTTTGTATCCTATCCCCGAAGGGGAGGCGGAGGTGCCGGTACACACACCGACTTTTATGTGGAGCCCTACAACGTCTTCACATTCTGATCCCAACGAGAAGAGGGCCGTTGAGGAGGATGTTGCAGGGGTGAAGCAGGAGACGCCAGTGCCCCAAGTGCCTATGATGCATCCGATGCCGCAAATGCCCCCACTGCCTCCAATGGTGCCCTTGCCCCAGATGGCTCCGATGGCGCAGCTGCCTCAGCTGGCTGCAGTGCCTCAGATGGCACCTGTGCCTCCGCTGCCTCCATTGCCTCCGCTGGATCAAGTGCCTCAACTATCTGGAGTGAGTCCAATGGTCCAATTGCCGCCACAGGTGACACCAGGACCGGGGGCCACCCCAGTGGTTCAAGTGGCACAGGCTCCTCGAGTGTACCCGATGCCCCAGGTGCCTAGGGTGAATCCAATGCCTCAGGTGCCGTTGCCTCATGTGCCTCGGGTCAATCCAATGCCACAAGTGCCTCGAGTCAATCCAATGCCCCAGGTTCCTCGAGTCAGTCCAGTGCCCCAGGTGCCCCGAGTTGGCCCAGTGCATCAAGTGCCTCGTGTAAGTCCAGTACCGCAAGTGCATCGACCCAACCCAGCACATCAGGCACCTCGAGGGAACCCACCGCGTCCAGTGAACCCAGGCTCTCAAGTGCTAAGCCCCGAGAGGATCATGATTTTGCGGCTACAAGAAGAAGTGACGACGGAATTGAACAAGTTCAGGGCAATGGCCCTGTCTTGGTATAGGGAGAAGACCGCCATGCAAGGGGATCAGCGGGAGCTTAGCAAACAACTTGAAATGGCACAAGACGAGACAAACCGCCTGAGGCGAGAAGTGGCGATGTTGAAGCTTGAAGAGGCGAACTTCCACAAGGCGGCCCAAGAATTCAGAGACACGCAGTGCCGGCTGAGGGATACCTTTTTGAAACTGAAAGATAAGGATGAGGAGGTCGCATTTTTATCCCAGGAATTGAAAAATTTGCAGCCCAGACTCTTCCGACTGCGAACTGCGGACAGGACGATTAAGAAACTGGAGGACGAAGTGCTGCGACTGCGACCTCTGGAACACGAGTTGCAGGTAAGACGACAGGAGATTGAAAGGCTTCATAGAGACAAGGCCCAAATTCATTACCTGAAGCTCGAGTTGGAAGCATGCCAGCGCCTCTGCAAGCAAATCTGTTGGGCAGCCGCAAGAGCGAGAGCAGCGGAAACTAGGGCCCCCGCAGGGGCACCATCAGGATATCGAGGAAGACCGAATGAGGGCCGAGGCAATCGCCGCGCACACCCTTTTGGAATGAACGGAGGGGGTAACACGTGCTCGTGCGCCACCCAGGGACGAGGGAGAAGGGCAACGCTGTAGAACAGCGCGCGGAAATATATGTATGTATATGTGTGAATGTATATATGTATGTACGTAGAAGCACCACTATGAATATATATATGTTTAATATGTGTAGTCACATCAGTATGCATATAGATAAAATGCATGTATATGGTCACAGCGAAGGCCAGCAGTTTGCTTTTGCTCCGTATAAATGGAGCGCGTATACAGTTAAAATTCCCAGAGAGGGATATTCGAATATATGGATACACGTGGAGAAACGGTTGAGCATTTTTGTTGGGCTCCCACGGTTTACAGACTGACAGAATGAATACATATATATGTTAGGGGTACGCCGCTGCAGCGGGCATCTTTAGCAGAATGGTAGCAGATGAAGTCAGGTAGAGGAATCAGTTGTTCTGGAGGAGTCAAGGTATAATAGTAGAGGAAGGACATGTAGTAAGTGCGGCGGCCGAACAGCATACTAGGTAAGGTGCAGTGGCAGCAGGAGCAGGGGTGGCGAGGGTGGCGTCCAAACGTGCCCTTTGATTTGTCGCCTTTTAGGGAGTGGGATGTAGTTAAAGGTATTTGATTCAAAAGTTATGGCCGCTGTTTCCTCTTAGCAAGAGGGAGGAAATAGAGGACTTGCTAGCACCAGAGCCTGTCGGAGTGGCCCCCCCTCCACCCCCCTGTAGGTCTTTGTTTATTTCGCAAAACTGTGCACTTCTCCCTCCTCCTAATACAAAGACCTGCACCAAAAACTTATATTCGCCTCTTTTCCTACTTGTCTATTTTGTTGTTCCCTGGTTTGCTGTCTCAGAGGGTGGCCAGGGCGAGCAGTACTACCTTGGAGGCCGGGTACGGGGTTTGGGGTTCAAGGTTTCGGGTTTCCAATTTAAGAGTTTAACTTGCACCTTCATTTGGTGTCGGTAAGAAGAGCTTTTTTGCTCCGCAGGTTCTTCAAGCCGTGTTGTTCTTCGGCGTTGAAGCCGCAGGAGCAGCAGGAACAACCGCAGGAGGGGTAGGATGGCGGAGCCAAGCCAAGGGGGACCGCCCGGGATGGACGGCCTTGCAGCAGGTGGAGGCGGCGATGTTGGTGGGTTTGAGGGCGGGACAGCATCAACCCCAGCAGCATCAGCGGCCGCAGCAGAAGCACCAACACCAGCAGCAGCAGGGGTAGCAGCAACTCCATCAGGAGGTAGGGCGGATGCCATCAGGCTCTCTCCTACTAGAAGCGAAGCAGGGGAAGAGATGGAGTTGAGTTCGTCGCCTTCTGTGCGAGAAAGCGGGGTGGAGTCTTTTATAAGGTCTGATACTGCTCGGATGGTCCCCCAAGCCTTAGATCCGTCGGCCTACCCGGACAATGTTGAAATGGAAATCCTCGAGCGGCTCAGCAAGAGCCAGGTTGGTTTGTGCTTGAGAAACGGCACCCGCCGAGGCAAACACGCCCAGAGACGTAGACAAGGGATGCAGTTGAGATGAAGAAATACGCCTTAGGTGTAGCAGCGGAAGGAAATAATGTAGTGGAATCCAAACAACAATAGGAAGCATATCAGATCACGTCATGCAAAGTGAAAACGCGCCAGACAAGCAGGCTGAAAGGAGCACATGTGGCAAAACCAGACGGGCAGAGTTGAGGAGAATGCATGCTCCACGACCTCGCCATTGCCTGGTTAATGCAGTCACTGTTGCTAAGTGTTTACAGTCTGCAATTGGTGCTGATGCGTAGGTTAGTCTCAAAGAGTTGGTGGAGTCGGCAAGAAAAGCCGATCCCGAGGCGTTTCGCAAAATGGTTACCGCTACGGAAAGGGAATTCCCCACTTCTGGGAAAAATCGTTTTGCTTCCACACCCATCGAGGTGAGACTAGTTGGTATGCATTTAGTGTTTCATGGACTAGGGGGATGGATCTTAGATGCTGCAGGTTTAGGTATTTGGAAAACTATGGGCATTGGCGAACGGCACACGAAGGCTTCGCGTCGGGCTTCGATAGGTTGACGATGTTCTAGATTTTGCGTTCATCTAAATATATTGCTCATAGCCGTGTCCATTGCCACTTATTGACGGGTTTTCCTTGGATATAGCTGGGGGATGACCTTGGAGGCTGGGGGCTGTTTATTTTAGGAATGGGGGTCTAGGAATTTGAGCGCAAATATCTAGCCTTTAGGTGAAATGGGCTGGGGGTGTGTACTGGAGTTGCGGGGTGGTCGGTGTATGATGGACGGGTTGACGAGACGGCGTTCCCTTGCATGCGCAGGAGTTGGCGAGGGAGTTCGGGTGCACGGATATCAACCAGGGGCTGACGTCGGCGCAAGTGTTGGTGAATCGGGAAAAGTACGGGAGAAATATGCTGGACAGAGGCGATCGTGACCCTTTGTACAAGATCTTTCTGTCTCAGTTCTGGTCTCCTGTCGTGCTTTTGCTGCTGATCGCCGCCGTCGCCTCTCTCGTGATGCAAGAGTGGGTGGAGGGGGCTGCCATTCTCATAATCGTCACCCTTAACGCATGTCTCGCCACTTATATGGAAAATAGCGGTGAGAGAGCCAGTAGGAAGCAGGAACAAGCACATGCGTTCACAGAAGAGGCTCTGGTGCACGAATAAATATATATGCGCTAACGCGTATCCGTGCAAGTAAATATTTGTCTCGTGCGTCAGCTTCAGCGTGTTTGTGAGGGTGTGCAACCGTATAGCATTTGGTGTTTATGCAACATCACATGTGCGCAAACAGGCTGGGCACCGTCTGTCTTTTCCTTTTCCATCAATCTGGGCGTTTGTTCTGTCTTGGACATCGCTGGGTGATGATCGTAAGAGGGAGAGGATGGAGAATAACCGTGTTGATGTTTCTGGTTTTCCGCTGATTTGCTGCAGCTAGCACTGCCCTGGCGAAGCTGGCGAGCATGGCAGCCCCAATGTGCTGCGTCTTGAGAGAAGGAAAAGAACGGACGGTGCCTGCTGAAGAAGTAGTGCCTGGAGATATTGTCTTTTTGGCCACAGGCAACAGTGTAGCTGCAGACATGCGATGCGTAGACGTCACGGAGCTCAAGACTAACGAAGCCATTCTAACAGGCAAGCACACTTTATCGTTTGCCGCGTCATGCTGCATCTTTTTCCTCTTGCTGATGCCGCTCTCCCTCGTGCCTCGTGTTCACGGATTTGCCATCTTGTCTTCTTTGCACTGGCGCTGGCGCCTCAACGCGTGTCCTGCAGTCTTCTGGTCGCCATCCCATTGTCCTGGGTCTTCTCTGTATCATCTGGCTTGTTAACTTCGTGCTTCTGTTGCAGTTAGTGCTGCTGCTACCACTGCTGCTATTGCTTTTGCTGCGGCTGCCACAGCCTCCTTTTCCACTGCTGCTGAGCTTTTTAGACTGCTGCTACTGGATCCAGTGGGGCGCTTCACTTGTGTGTATTTCTTCTCCACAACCCCCCCTTGCCCTAGTTTAACCCCCCCTTTTTCCCGCCGCCGCCCCCCAGAATCCTACTTCTCTGGTTAAGTACATGGTGCTGTGTCCACAGGAGAGTCTGAAGACGTTGCGAAAACCGTCTCAGCTGTAGATGGAGATGCTCCATTTGCTTCTAACCTTTGCTTTGCAAGCACTATTGTCACCAACGGCAGCGGCAAGTGCCTCGTCTATGCCACGGGGATGGAGACACAGGTGACTGGGATGTCCCTTCTCCCCTACCATGGTTTCTCTCACTGTATTACTCCTTCACCTCTGCTATTGTTTCTCGCACACTGTATTACTTGTTCTTCTCTTCCTTTGCCTGACGTGTTCCTTCCGGTACGTGCTCCCCTGAAGGCTTCCTAGTATTTCGTCTCTCATGTCATTTAGCCCAGGTGCTGGTGCCTGTGTTAGTCATTCCATGTTGGCATGTTGAGGATTGCCCTTCCTTTTCAGTTTATCTCTATCTGCGTGTCTCTGCTGCTGCTATTCTCTATTTTGCCTATCAGTCTTTGGGAATGATAATACAACAGTAGGCTATTTAGTTTGCATGTAATCGGTCGATCTCTCCTATTGCGCGTTTGCCCGTTTTGCTCCTCCCCTGGGCACCTCTGTCCCGGCCCAATCTCGACAGATGGCACGCGGAATCACAAGCCTAGTGCCGAGGTTATCGAAGATTACTCCCTACTGGCTCATTTTCTGCTCTTTTGCATATCTTTGGGTTTCACAGGTCGGCCGCATTGCGACTCAACTCAAGAAGGCAGGGGCAGCCTCTCGCCTCACTCCCCTCCAGCGGGGGCTTAACCGTTTGGGCGGGCTAATTGGCCTGATTGCCATTTGCGTCCTCGTGGTAATCGTCGTCGTCGCCGTTCTCACAGGGTACAGGGACCCCGCACACCCAGACTCTGACCCGGTTTTTACGGTGAGCAACCAGGGACAGCAAGAGGGACAGAAGTCAGTAGCAGCACTTCCAGCAGGCGGTCTCCCCTGAATCTGAAGCTGCTGTCGTTTTCGACGGGTGCAGCAGTACGTTCAGCAGCAGCAGCAAGTTTTGCGGTGGAATTGATTGCTATTTTGGTTTTCTTCGTACAGCAGCGCTGTGTTGTTGGCCCTATCTCTCCCACGTTATCCGCTGTTTGTCGTATATTAGCTCATCGGCTGCCTGTTTTTCATTTTCCATTCTGTTTAGATTGTTCTGGTTGCTGTGGGGTTCGCCGTCTCCTCCATTCCCGAAGGTTTGCCCATGGTTGTGACAATTTGTCTCTCATTGGGAGCTCGAGATATGGTGGGTTACAAACAGAGATTGGCATAGGGGGAGCAAGTGAAGCAACTACCACTGCTGGTGCTGCTGGTTACGGTGCTGGCATTGCTCCCGCCGCTGGTCCTTTTGCTGACATTTCTGTTGCTGTATCTGCTGCTGCTGTTGTCATTGCTACCGTGGTTGTCGCTGCTGCTCCTACTGTGCAGGTAAAGCGGAGAGCCAATGTACGGAAGTTGCCGGCCGTGGAAACGTTAGGTTGTTGTTCTGTAATTTGCTCCGATAAGACAGGTGCGGCCCGTGGTATTTCCTTCTAGTCCCGATGTAACGGATCTTTCCCTAGTCTCAGTTTTGTCCCTGGCCTGTCTGGCTATCTCGTTGTTATTGCCGGTGGCATTTTTTGCTGCTGTATTCGTACCTGTGCCTGCATGCGCCTCCCATTCTACTTACAGGAACGTTGACTGAGGGCAAGATGACGGCGACGCATCTTGTTTCCTTTTCGCGTGGTGGCAGCATAAAGGACCAGGAGATGAGCATTGCGAAAACATTCGCCGTCTATCCCACCAAAGGTTTTGATCCTAGAGGAGGTTTCTTCGATGCAGAACTTCTGACGGAGCAGAAGAAAGTGTGACTAGGCAATTGCTGTCGCCCTGGCTTTCGTAGTCGTTGTTCTTGGTTTTTCATTTGATCCATTTGGCACCCTGCGCTTTCTACCGTATTGTAATCTACATCAGTTGTACCCTGGTTTCTATGTGTTTGCCTCTTATTTTGCCTCGTTTGCCGCGCACCCAAGCACCAATCAGTGGTTGCCGCATTGTTTGCTCTCTTGCGTTTTTCCCCTGTAGTGCTGTCGCCGCGCTTTTGGTGCACTTCTGAATAATAAGTGCATACTACCTCTCTCGTTCTGTCCCTGCCTCTTCAGAACACACTGGCCGCTCTGCACGGGCAGGGTGCCTATGAGTCCTTTGGCCAGATCCTCACGGACTACGGCTCCGCGGAAATGGCGCAACGCGGCTCAGCAGCAGCGTCTGCAGCAGCGTCTGCAGCTTCCTCTTCGTCCTCCTCTGCCGCTGCTCCTGCTTCAGCACCTGCTGACTGTGCTTCTGCTGCAGCTGTTCGCGTGCGCGCGTTTCTGACTGCAGCGCTATTGAACTCGCACTCGACGAAGCTTGAGCAGGACCCGAAAACCAAACGGTGGACAACCACAGGCAATATGAGCGAAGGCAAGTCATGTGTCCCTTGCCTCTAGCTGGTCTACCCTGTGTTTCTGTCGACTTTTGTCAGTCACCCTGCATTGTGACTGTAGGCATTCCCCTCTTCGCGTCTGAATATATTACCACCTGAATGATGATGCCCCTGCCTTTTTCGTGCCGTCTGTCTTCATGGCTATGCCTGCCGCTTCATCTGTGTATTTCACTTCGCCTACGCCTGTGTGCCCGTCTCAGCCGCGCTACCCGTTGCCTGGCACTTCTTTGAGTGTTTCTGGTTGTTGGTCTCTGTGTCTGGTATCCCCTTTTCTGTTTGCTTTTAGGTGCTCTGGTGGTAGCAGCAGCAAAGGCGGGTCTAACAGCGGCAACTCGTTCCCTATTCCCGCGGGAGTCGTCTTTGGAGGTTCCCTTCAACTCTGGCAGGAAAATGGCTGTCTCCGTGCATAAGCTGCAGACCTCTAACCAGTTCGCAGATATTCTCCTAGCAGACGACAGCAAAGTTTTCACACACGTTGCTATTGTAAAGGGTGCACCAGATAGGGTACGTAAGACTAAGAAATAGTGAGTTTAGTGTTGAGGGAATCGTATATACAGCGGCCGCCATGTCAGGTGGTGTATGCATACATGGTTGTTGCAAATTGTTCATTGCATATTGACCATTTGCCAATGGCTGTTATACAAGGTGCAGTGCCTATGGAATTGGTCATTCTGTCTGTCCGTTCGCCTGTATGTGTGTTTTTTGGTTAGATGTTCCCGCACTTGGGCTTTTGTCTGTCTGAGAACGAGGGCGTTTCGCGTGTGTCATGGCGCTCGCCGCTGACGGAAGAAGAAAAGGCTGAAATAAAAGCAGCAAATGACAAATTGTCGTCAGCTGCTCTCCGTGTGCTCGCGGTGGCGATTAAACCGCTGACAGATGACGACGTTGAAGAGCTAAAGGGCTGCGCAGGCGCCGACGAGAGGCTACACACCATTTTGGAGGAACCGCCGCACGTATGGTGCAGCCCGAATCCTAAGCCATTTTCAGAGCGCTGCATTCGATGCGCCTCTATGCTACTTTTGAAGTGTACTTTTCTGCGGCATGTTACCTGTTTGCTCTGCTCTGGCCAATTGTTGTGCTCCTTGGCGTTTCTGTGCATATAACGATGCACCAACGTGGGGTGGCGGGAGTATTTGCTTGTCCCCGTCTTTCGCATTTTTTCCCATTTTCAATGCATGCCTGTTTTTCCTCTACGTATTCCCTCTCCTTTGGCGTCTTTTCTATGTAGCAGCAGGCTGTCTCCCGTTTCGGCCTGCATCGCGTGTTTTTTGCTTCCGCTGTTCTATTGTTGTATCGATGTGTGAGCTGTTTGCTGGTGAATGCCGCACCCTATTTTTGTGCTTTTTTCTGCCCGTCGCTTCCTTCTGTTCCCGCAGTCTTTGGTCATATTGGGCTTGGTGGGCTCCCTGGACCCACCGCGTGCGGGTGTACGCGAAGCTGTTAGAGAGTGCCATGGGGCCGGCGTTCGCGTAGCCATGATTACAGGCGACCAGCTGACAACCGCCTGCGCGATCGCCAAAGACATCGGCATTCTGACGGAGGATGAAGATGTTAGCAAACGATCGGTCACCTGTGCTGTTCTTCACCAAGACGATGACCCGTCTCTGCCGTACAAACCCAACGAGGAAATTGATGATCTTGTTGACGGGTAAGCCGCAACTGCTTCATTTGTTCTTGTATGCGGTGAATGGTACGTTATTTCATGCTGGTGATAAATGCAGTAGAAGCAGAAACACATTCTTGTCTGTGTCATCTCCGCCGTGGAATCGGTGCAACTGGAGACAAGTGAACTTCAGCATTTTAGCTGCAGCAGTATGTGGAAAACAAGGTGAAGGTGGTGGTAGCAGTGGAAAAGGCGATGATGGCATTAGTACTTACCGCACGTGACAGTGAGATTGGCAGTCTTGCTGTGCCTGTCCTCATGGGCTACGCCCTTTCAACGTGTGTGTGCATGAGCGTCACCAAACGTAGTGACTGCTGTATTATTAGTCCGTATTTTGGGGTTCACTGCTGTCAGTTGTATTCATCGGCTTTATTGTGTATTATGTTGTTATTACGTTCGTTTCCCCAATGACTGGTTGGCGTCTCGGCGGTTGTTTTCGTGTACAGAATTCGCGTGTTCGCCCGCGCCCAACCAGAGGATAAGTTTTGGCTGGTATCCTGCCTCCAGCGTCTGGGCCACACTGTCGCGATGACAGGCGACGGGGTAAACGACGCTCCTGCGCTTAAAGCAGCAGACATTGGAGTGGCAATGGGCGTTTCAGGCACAGATGTTGCGAAGGGAGCAGCCGAAATGATCCTCTTGGACGACAACTTCTGTACTATCGTCGCAGGTATGCATTCTCCACCGGTCTATTGTAAATGCCATTATTGTCTGCCTTACCGGCTTCTATTTTCGTATGGCTGCTGCTGCATGGGCTGGTCGGGTACTGTTTTGGCAACGACGAAATATGCCTTGGCTGCGGTATTCTTTTGTGAAGGCGGCCACTATGGCTGGCAGTGCTTCGGCTTTTGCTGTTTCTTTACCTTATGCATTGACTCGTCTGCCCAAGTTTTTCCTGCTTTCTACCTACCTTTGTTTATTTCCTCGCAGCTGTAGAAGAGGGGAGGAAGATTTATGGGAATATTCAAAAGTTTGTCTGCTTTTTGCTTGGTACAAACATTGGCGAGATCATCTATCTAACCATCGCCATCGCCGCCTCCATGCCCTTGCCCCTTGAGGCTCTGCAGGTGGACTCTCTTCGGCTGCCTCTGTCTCTTTCACTTTTGCCTCAATCCCTGCCTTTCTCTTCATATTCCTTTCTGCTTGGTCTTGTTTCTGTCGTTGTGTGCCCGTGTCTCGCATCTGGTTCGCACCCTGCTGCCTTCCGTTTCGTTCGTTCGCCCCTGCCGTGCGTGTTATGCCTTCGCTGCCCCGCTGCTCATTGATGTCGTGCCTTTATTGTTTGCTGTTGCCTTTGTCTCCGCTGTGCCCCCATTCTGTCTCCCCTTCCTAGAACGCCGCTGGTGGTCCTCCATCCTTGTTTCGGCGCACTTCCCCTTCGCTTCCTCTTGGCGTTGTATTTTCCTGAGTGTTTGTGTCATACATATCCTAGTGTGTTTCTTTGTGTTTAGCCACTCCTTACCCACCGTGTTTTGGTTTTAACCTACCATGTTTGGTTTTTTGTTTTTGACAGGTGCTGTTTCTGAACTTGATGAGCGACGGGTGCCCTGCAGTGGCTTTGGCCAAGGAGCCTCCTGATGACGACAATATGAGCGTACGCCTGCACTCTTAAGCGTGCACAGAGGGACTTAGTTGCCAGCGTCTTCCATCTTGACGCGGCTATGTGCAGCAGTCTTTGTGTAGGACTTGTATCCTGCCCGTTGCCTCGCTGGTCTAGCAGTATGCATTTACCACTTGCGTCTAGAGATACTCTCTTCCGGCTGCGCGTTGTGTTTTATTGCATTCAGGTGCCCCCCCGCAACCGCAAGCAGCCGATTATGACACGGGACTGGTGGTTATTCGGAAACTTGCCGCACACGTTGTTTGAGGCTGCATGCGTTTTGTTGTCGTTGGCGATGGGGCTTTATCTCTGCACCGGCAGCATTCTTCTCAAAGACTTGACAAACAAATGCAACACTGTCACTGTTGTTGACAGCGTTGGAGTGAGCATGTAGTGGTTCCTGTTTAGTTATGCCTCTCCTGCCCATGTGTAAACTCGTCTCTGTCGTCATCGGCGCAGACCCTTTCGCTGTGCACCTCTATCTTCACTGGTCTTCGTGTTCGCCTGCCGCAAACGTTGCATGCATACCACGGTGTCTGAGGCCTGGGCGGCCTTTTCATCGTTCCGACGCCTCTCTTCCCTTTTTGCCCGAGCGATGCCTTGCTCCTTGAGCAGGGTCCTTTTCCATATGCTTGGGTCCTCGTTCTATTCTGTGTTTTTTGTCTTTATTTGACCCTTTTTGTCTTTGTTATTTGACGGTGAATTTCGCTTTTCGTTCTGTGCTCGTTTCTGTCTTTCTTTCGTTCACCGCAATTCTTCTTGGGTCCATCTGCTTTTCTCTTGTTCGACGCAGCACGAGAGCACTTTGCGTTATTTCTGCTACTCAAACGAATATCGAGTTTCTTCTGATTACACAGGCTGGGTTACAAATATTGACTACTTCAGCCCCTCTGGTAAGCCAATACCCCTCTTTTCGATTATTCATTTGTTATAGGCTCGCCGTCTCTGTTGACTCTTCTCGTACTCATTAGTGTTGTCTTTGTATCGCGTGACATACGGAGGTAGCTCACCCGACTCTTACGTGTACATTTCTAGGATTTGTATTGTGTGCATGCTGCGGAAGTGTGGCACGTCCAGCAGAAGCATCACCGAGTGAACGCACTCGTTAATGATTGTGGAGAGTATGCGCATCCCTGTGTGCAGTTTAAATATGCAGCGTGCACAAGTATTAGAAACACGAAGGATTCAATTAATAAAGTACATTGAGGCAGGAAAAACACATGTAACAGCCTCGGACATCAATGCGAAGATATGCATATATGTGTGTGTCTTTCGCAGAGGGCGGCATTGTGCAGGTATTGGGAGCAGCCCGTGGGAAGCATTATGACTTGTCTGTATCATCGTCTTCCCTGCTGCCGTCTGTTGCGGAGGACATGGCTAAGGGTTGCCCTGATCCGCTGCTTAAGGATGAGTTGGGCTGGTGCAGACCAGCAGACAGGGGGCTGTGGGAAGGAGGGGATAACATCGCTCCCTTAGGACTCATGCCCAATAAGTATTTCGATGTTTCCTCGAGAGGAGCGAAGATGGCAAGGACGTGCTCATTCATCTCCGCTGTTTGGTGTGAAATGCTGAGAGCTTATTCTGTGAGTTGCATTTGCACCTACACACAGTGCTTTCACAGTCCCACGCACATGCTATGTTCACCGTTTTTTGTTGGGTTGTTTGGGCTGGTCCTCTTGCTGCTCCTGCTGTTCGCCTCCTCCATTTTGTTTCGTGGTCGGTTGCCTGCCTTGTCTGCGTGGCTACCCCCCTGCTGTCTCTGTGCTTTCGGCTTTTTACTCCAGTAAAAGTGTGAGCTAGACATTTGAAATGCATCACTGCTTGCTCTTTCCTCCTCCCATTGCTTCCCAGAAGTTTATCTGAAGTGACTTTGGCATCCTTCCGTGATTTTCCGCCACTTCCACCGCCTTCGTAGCGTCTCGCCGGCTCCGTGTTTTTCCGCTTGGCTGTATGCTCATGTATATTCCAGTATCTGCTCGTTAGTCATTTTTTCAGTACGAGTATTCTTAAGGTGCATTATTTTTGCACCCGGTATATTAAGTGCGCGCAGCTCTCAACAGTGTTTTGCGCATGCATGCAGGTTCGTACATGGGAGTGGTTTTTCACGGCGTTTAACCGAAATCCCTGGATGCACTTAGCCTGCGCGATTTCGGCTTCTCTGACCTCTTTGCTGACAATCATTCCAGGGATCAGTTCTGTCTTCAGCGCCTCGCCTTTGCCGTGGTGGTTGTATCTGTTTGCTATTGGCTGTGGCTTCCTTAATCTCATTCTTGACGAGCTCATTCCCAAGCCTCTCTACAGACACTACAGAAAAACAAAATTAGTCAGTTCGCACGACTGCTGGTAATGTTGCTGCTGCCGCCGCTGCTTTGCGTTACTCCTGATGCGCCTACTGCTTCGCATTATTACAGATGCGGATACTGGAGCGGTCCATAGGGCGATACGTGTTGTCCCACCTGCCTGGTCACTGGCGCTGCTGGTGTTTTGTGCCTCATGCAGCGTTTGCCATTATGGTGCGATTGCGCTTGTCTTGTATTATTCAGGGTAGCCGCCCAGACCCAATCAAAACTGTCTAAGCTGCCGGCAAAATATTAGGGAATAGAAGAGCTGTACAGCAGCAGCAGGACAGCAGCATTTTGAGCACCGCCGGCATTACCAGCAGCAAATACGGCATCGGTGGCCGCAGGACTGATCGTTGTGGAGTTGCCTCGACGAAATGTATACGAGCTTTAGCACGGAAGAGACGAAGATGGTCGCGGGATATATCTCCTTTCCGCATGGTCACTGAATCTGTGTATTACGCATAAGCACAGCAATAGACACACCGGGAACCCATCCCAAACAAACGCTGCTGCTGCAGGAGCAGGGGCAGCAACGGTGATTGTCTCAAAGTTATCTACAGCACTTCGGCATATGCAACAACGTACCAGCATCAGGCGCAAGGACAGAGCAGGGAGAAACATGCTCGCTGCATGTCAGAGATGTATTTCTTGCTTCTCCCCTCTCCATGGGTGTGCTTTGCATGGCGTGCAGTTTGTATGCGTGCATGTATGCAAGAGTGTCTATTTTTGAACGGTTATGCCTACATCATCGGGCGTGTCTACTCAAAGATGAAAGCTTGTGCACCTTGTTACCTTGTCTACCTGATAGTATGTACTTACATAATAGATTATACGTGCATGTATGCATATACACATATACATCTATATTTATGAATATTGCGTGGATGCATGCATATATACTAGTATACAGAGGGGGCTAATCCGGGGGAGCAGGAGGAAAACAGATATGCAGCAGGACGGTTATTTACAGCTAAACGGAAACAAGTGTGTAACATTTTCTGTCTATCCGGGCAGGTTTTTCTATATATCTTTGCGCGTCCATAAATCAACGCTGAATTTGCCCACTTGTACAGGTGCACTTGTGTACACGCATGAATGCATCGAGAGTACGTAGTATTATCTAACGTTGACACCAGTATAGCCGTGCGCCTTCAGTGTCCATATCTACGCACACGTGGGGATGCATACACACATACTATACATGCGTATGATAGTATGTTTCTGTGGTTTGCTCCATACCACCATGCGAGTTGGTGCATCGTTCTCGTTGCATTAAGAGGGAGCTGCTGTGAATGCTGGAAGCTGTTGTGCTTTTTCCCCTACAAACAAATTTTTCGCTGTTTCGTGTGTACCCCTCATGGTGCTGCTCCAGCCAGGCCATGGGAAGTGCAGTGGAAGCAGCAGTGACAGAGAAACGGCTGTGCTATCTGATCGTCTCCCTTTCTGCTTCTCTACGGAGTGTTTGTTTCTTCTCTCCGCGTTGGCGTCTGTTTGTGCTATACCTGTGTTTGCTGTTGGTATTCGCCGCATATCTCTGTAAACGCGTTCGGCAAGCAAGGGCCAACAGTGTAGGCATTCGAGTGCATACAGTATGTATAGACGTGCATTTGCGTGCACAGGCTTCACTGTATTCTTCTGTATGAATAGCGGTGTACACACGAGTGCTTCCATACATGTACATACAGATGCATGCGTATTCTATAAATTGCATGATACATTTACATGCGTAACCAAACACGGGTGTCTCTCTTTTCTCCAGGTGGTCGTGTCTGCTTGTAAGCAGCGCGCGCAGTGGGAACGGGAAACTGCTCCAGTGTTTCCTCTTTGAAGCCATTAGAAATAAAGTAGGGTGGGGATTAATCTGCAAAATAGTGCGAAGACGTGAGGACACGCTGTAGCGGTGATATGTGCAGATGGTGGACGTTTTTCCATAAGGTTAGGCTTTTGTTTGCGCCTAGTCAGATTGAGTGCGCTGTTCTAGTCAGTCCTTGAAAGGGAATAGGTTTTCCTCCCTCCATAAGTTGGCCTCTGGATTAGAAGAGCTGAAGATTCAGGTGCGCGTCAGAAGACCAGTCCCATTTTTGTGTACGTATTAAGGATTAGGCTTTAGTTGTTTGTCTCTGCATTTAGAGAACATCAAGACAGGCTGCGTTGGAGCGGGGGATTTGACAAACGTGCTGCCTTCGCGGACAATTAATTAGCCAGGATTTTGAGATTCGTTACGGTCATAGCTCTGCAGTCTCTATGCAGGTGCAAATTGGGCGTGGTAACTTTCACTTGATGCTAGTCTGATACTGGTCACTGCCCGCTCAAAAGCCAAAGCTACACACACAGGCAGGGGCGGTGTGGTCCTGGTAGGCACTTTTCTCCATCAGGATGGCGCTTTTATTGCACCGTTTGTCGTGAAGCTACAGTGTTGGGTTTCCAGTTGAGTGTTGCGTACGTAGTACAGTAAATGACACTCGGGACCCTGAGTAAGTAGTTATGGGAGCTTACATGGCACACCAGTGACAGTCGTTGTAATGGAGGGGCCCTCTTCCCACAGGAGCCAATATCTGATCAGAGTAGGTGGGGCAATTCTATAACACTGTAACCTTGCGCTTTGAGTTGTGAAAAACACCCGGATGCCGCTCATGCTTCAGCAATGTACGCGCAGAGTGCCACGCAGTTCCTATGATTCTGCACTTGCGTACTGAACCATTATAACAAGCAACAACCCTCTCAGCGAGCTCAACGTAGGGCAAAGGGATACGGGGAAGGTCAGGGACCGTGAATATTTGGCTGTTTGTGAAAACGCCTTCTGGAAACTGTGGTTCTCCACGCAAATCGCTACCCGCCCCAGGCATTCAACCCACATATCCCGCTTATATGTTAAGTGTTTATGGCTCACAGCATCCTCGTGCGGAGGACGCCCCATCATGGAGGCACCGACTCACAGAAGCCCGTCCCTGCCAGCCCAGAAGAGCCACTATCAGTACAATAACGACAGCCCGACTATAGCAAAGGGCAGATATCGGCTGTAACGGAATCAAGTGAGGCATTCTGCCCACGAAGTTCATTAAAGTTAGTTCTTGTAAACGGAATGGCTTTGTACTGTAACACTGCATTGTTGTCCCCCGTATCACCGTTCCGGCATCTAGTTGTGTGTTCCTGTGTACCTGGTCCAGCTCCATATGCCGGCAGACGCTGAGTCCTATGCACACCTTGCAACAGCGTGGGAATTTGTGGAAAAGACACAGGAACTTTCGGGAAGACGCCGTAATAATAGCGGTAGGGCAGGCAGGTTGCTTCTGACGAATTTGTTGTCTCCCTGACGTGCGCAGGTGGGCGAGCAGCAGAAGATATTCGTCATTGGGTTTGTAAGGCCACTTCTTGTCCTTTGTGCGCCAGTGACTTGGCGTATGTCGCCCGGTACATTGGAGTTGTTCGCCCCCTACTTATAGATGTCGTCATATCCCAAGTGACACATTCCAAAAATGGTTCGGAGAAGCTCCGGACTTCCCTGTGTAGTCCCATACAAACTGGAAGCAACTCCAATTATTCTCATGCGTGGCACCAGCGACTTTCAGTGGCAGGGATTTTGCAAGTGAATAAACACTTACTTCGTAGAAGCCCAATACAAAAATCAACGCATCCACTAACCGTATATTCGTCCTTCGATAAGCGCGCGAGGTACACGATGTATATAGGCAGCTTCGCAGATCACCACATTGCCCCCACCAGTGCTCTCCGCAGTGCTCTAAGGCTAGCACATTTCTACGATAGATCCATTGGTTCCCTCTGCATCGTTTTTTGAACTTCTTACCCAGTTCCACCGCTCCTCCCACGTATTTGCGTGTGTTGCTTTGTTTGTTCCAAAGGGAATAGTTGTGCCACTCGGAATATCCACTTAAAGTCTTAATTCAAGATTCACTGATTGTCATCTGTTCGTGTCGGTTATACTTTTGTTGCAAGGGGGCAGTTAACCCAAATATAATATTCGTATTTCTTAGCGGGGTCAGATGTACCCAAATATTTTGTCAAATACCGAAAAAAGTATACGAAAATGGTTTTGAAAAGCCTTCCAAATCCCTTATCCACTCTCAGCTTTTCACTTCCCCTGCGCAGCGGAAATTGATTGGGGGCATACCTCTTTGGGGAAAGCCACCAACAGTTATGAACATCGTCGAGGTCAAGCAAGTATACCTTCTGTTTCTGCGTCGCACCGGGTGGATTCCCTCTACACCATGCGCAATTCATGAAGGGTGCCACTCCCATTGTCGACCAGGCAGATTTGATAGTTCCTGCAATGCGGTGGCATTCAACGTGTTGCTTGCACATCTGGAGCTGTATTTCTATATCCAGCAAGCACC
This sequence comes from Eimeria maxima, assembly GCF_000499605.1. NCBI lineage: Eukaryota > Apicomplexa > Conoidasida > Eucoccidiorida > Eimeriidae > Eimeria > Eimeria maxima. The sequence goes on along the minus strand of NW_013563979.1, from coordinate 34,451 downwards.
AGAAGAGCTACAGTAGCTGTAGGACCTTAGGTATTACACGAGAACCACGGCATTGGTGGTTACATATAAGCATGGATGTTACATGGGCCGAACTACTGTCTAGAAATGGATATCTTGCCGACGCTCAACTCTGCGTATGCTTGTCCTTTGGTTTTCAGGGAAACAGGCTATGGCAGTGTTGGAGAAGCGCTATATCAGAACAGAAGTCGAAAGGCTGGTCTCGGGACGTTTGTGTCAACGCCTGTTAGCTGGGCTGGCCCACAGGGAAAGGCATCAGCAACAGGGTGGGCGGGGGGAAGACAGTACGAAATGCGAGGATTGACCCTGTGGCGATGATGGGAAACCTCCGCTTCAAAGAAATGGGAAGCAGCACTGCAGCCGCCGTAGCGGTAAAGGGAGAGATCGTTTCGGAAACGGTTTGGAAAATGAATCTATGGGCTTTGGGGATGCTAATTTCAACGAGTCGAGATGGGGATAAAATGCACAAAGCGACAGCAGCAGGGGAATGCGGCACTCAGAAGGCCGGGCTGAATTATTCAAAATTGCTTCATTTCTTTCCGCACGCGGGGTCGGTTTATAGTACAACAGTACAATCTTCCACTCGTTGCTCTCCCACATCCGTGGTGTACACCGAGGTACCGTTGACAATCAAGAAATTGGACCTGCTGTCGCAAGCCAAACCCGTGAATCCGTAGTCTCAGGCGTCGCCACGCACCCCGCAACAGCACTGGAATTCTTAAGGGAATCACTGGAATGCCAAGAGGAAACTACAGCAAAGGCATGCAGAAATTACATTTAACTAAGCCGAGCTGATTTTGGTGAATTTGCACGCGTGTCGAGGCGCGGGGGAGGGCGAGCAGCCAGGAGAAATGCCCTGCGAGAAATGCGCTGCTGCTCGCTATAGAAGACGTTTTGCTGCTCATTGTCGTGACAATCCGTTGGCCTCTACCGTAGACGTACCCTTAACTTGGAGCTACCATCATACGACCTGGCATTTTAAAACGGTTCGGGGAATCACCGCAGTACTAGCGAGCTCTACCCGTATATTGTCAGCAACGTAGCTCCTAGAGGGCCTCAACAGGCTGTCTACGGTATATCTACATAAACTAAAGACAGCCTGTTGAGGCCCTCTAGGAGCTACGTTGCTGACAATATACGGGTAGAGCTCGCTAGTACTGCGGTGATTCCCCAAACCGTTTTAAAATGCCAGGTCGTATGTAAGGTATGTAAATGCGTGTATGAGGGGCTGTTTTGCACTTTGAGTTGCAATAATTAGAGGAGATGAATTACGTTGCCAAAGATGTTAGGCAGTCTCCTTTTCCGAAGCCCGAGGGGCTTGGGCCGTTGCGATGAGGAGGCCTCGAGACAGAAGAGGAAGGCCGTCTGCTTTAATAAAACTTTCATATTTATTTTGGATCCATTTTCGCCTTCATCAGTCCTCGGATATGATCCAGGACCTTCGATATAGGAAAAGTCCGACACATGAGGGAGAGGTGTGCCGGCTTAGCTACGCAGCGCCTTTTCTCATCCCCAAGTCAGTAATAATCATCATTTATTTACACTTCTTATCTACGTGCGTAGAGTCTCGAGAAGTCAGCCGCCCTGTAGCCTGGCGCCCCAAGGGCCCTATTAACTAATTGTCACCGGGAGACGCGTAAGACTAGGCCTCCCCACTCAGTTTCATTTGACTCTAAGAAGAACAAACTTAACAATAACTGAGATATACTAAGTTTATATTCATTATGTCAGGATGTGTTTCTGCAATTCAAAGACTTTTAATGAGGTTACGCTTCCAGCTGCCACCCCCCAGAGTGTTCGATAGTGGCAAGGTGGAGGCGCGCAGAAATAGAGTGAACCGACGTGCCCCCGAGTCAATGAACAGCTATAAAGCAATAAAAAAAAAATAAATGTACTAGGTATGCTTTTTCTTGCATTGGCTGATGCTGTTTTTGCTACTAGAAGGCCGTGGCAGGTGCCGCGGGCGAGGCCGAGGCACCGTGGGGTGTGGACCTGCGGTGAGCATAGACGCGAATCTCGCAGCTCAAACGGGCGCGACGTTTGATCAAAACAGTTGTATTGTGTGCATGCTTGTTTCCATGTTTGCCTCTATGGTATCGTTTTGAGAATTAACTCTCCATACTTCTCAGAATCAGCACACTGGACTGAGGAGGCAGTGTTGCTGATGCTTCCTCGCTCGTCATCGACCGCCCGGCGGCAATCACTGCTCATTTGTGGGCCGTTCTTGCTGCTTGCCTTGAATCAGACACTGTTACATCATTTTTGACAGACTGCAACTCTAAATAAGCTGCATGTACACCTCTAACTGGGCAAATAAAGTGAGCCCTGCACACCACAGGCGGTACACGAGCACTCCCGTCGAGGCGCTCGTCTCCTTTTTTCGAGGATCTCACCTTAATGCTTTGAAAGGGGGGGTCTGTGTTGCATCTGTCTTCTTTTTGGTTCTTCTGCTTCTGAGGTGCAAACGGCCGCTTTTTTTCTGCTGTGCGGCAGTTGCTGCTCCTGTTGCTACAGCTCTTGCATTCGGCTGGGTTGTGTGCCCTCTCAGCTGAGAGGCTTCTCCGTCGAGGCGCGTTCCTTCCCGACCTCGTCTCTGTTTGCTCTTGTATTTTTGCTGTTCTTTTCTGCATCTGCTTCTTCGGCGGCAGCAGAGCAAGCATCTGCAGCAGGAACGGCAGCAGCAGCAGCACGTAACATCAACCCCCTTGCGGTCCCCTTGTGGTCTGGATATTCCCGCATGGTCCCTGTTGCCTCGTTTTCCCCTGAGTTTGGTCATCTTTCGGGACAAAGTAGACAGGTCGGTAAAATATATTAGTTTTTTGTCCCGCCGTCCTCCTCTCCCTGGTCACTACCGTCTCTCCCGTAGACTCCACGCGACGAGTTGGACAGAGAGGAGGAACAGCACTTATACACCCGAACCCACGTATAAAACTAGAAACAAGTACATACAGCTTAGCACACACATGAACTTGTAGCAGATGTGCATATACCCCAATTCAACAGGTCTCGTCTCCCGTCCCTACTTAAACACAAACACTGGCACTCCAAGGCCTGTGTAACATCCCAGCCGGAGTTCTTGGAGGGGATATTCATTTGACCGCCGGCACGAAGTTAGCTTGAACGAGATCACATACAGACACACGCACACGCATACACACCAGCACAAGTTGCAGGAGGTCTGCACTAACACAGCACGTACTTGAGCTGTGAGCTTGAGGAGATCTGCACACGAACACCCTGACAAGCTTAGACGCGAAGGAGAGCTGCACGTGCATTGCAATACTGGCGCAAGCCTGAAGGGTACCTGCCCACACACTTGAGCACAAACGTAGGCTTGGAGGAGATTTGCACATACTCCAAATTAGAAAGTCCATGGAGGTGTGGACGTCCATCCGAACACAAACATAAACCCGGGGGAGGTCTGTACATCCAGCGTAACACAAACATACACCATACGGAGTATTGTGTATACGTTGCAACGCAAAGGAGCAAGTTTGGTTGTACTCCATGCCCCAACTGTAGCTTGAAATGCACCCACAGCCCAACACAAGCGTAAACTGGGAGCATCTGCATTGACACCCTGACACAGACGTAGAAGATAAGACGACCAGCACACCTGCACCAACGCAAACATAAGGTCGGAGGAGTCATGCAGATCAACCCCAACACAAGGATCAACGAAAGAGACTTTTCCATCAGCGCATCACGAACATACTATCAGACGAGATCTGCGCGTACAGCGGAAAGCTTGAAGATCTACGAGGACACCGCATCTCGGATGAAACCTACATTCCCGCCCCAAAACAAACCGGTGTGCCCACATTAACCACTGGCGTAACCGGCAGGATATCTGCAAGTGCAACCCAGCGCAGGTTTGAACTTGGAGGAGATCTGCTCATGCCAGGAGGTCGGCAAGCACGCCCCAACACATAAAACACCACACACACCAACATCAGCATCGACCCAGGGAGGTTTTGCACAGACTTCCTAAACGTTGGAGGAAATCTGCGCGTTCAACCATAAAACGACCTTGAAGAAGATCTGCGAGTACACCCCGGCACATACTCATAGCAAGGAAGGCACGGCGTACACATCACCACGGACGAACTTCGAGGGGAAGAAGCACGCCCACCGCAAGACAACCCAAACTCGAATGCGACCGGCAAGTACATTCCAATACCCGCAAGCCCTCGGCTGACGCAAACACTCCAACGAACGGCAGAGGAGGGGAGGGACGTTTCGGCAGCTGCTCGTACAGTTGCTGGCGGCGACAGGTTCAAGACAAAAGATGGAGGGGGGCGGTAGACCCCTCCAAGAAGCTCTCGCCTCTCTGATGGTGCACCGGAACTCGGTTCCCAACCGCGAATTGGTAGACTCCTCCCCGGCCGGGCAGCAGCTTCAGCAGCAACTGCAGCAGCAACTGCAGCAGCAGCTTCAGCAGCAACTGCAGCAACAACTGCAGCAACAACATCTCCAGCTGCATCAACAGCAACAGCTTCAGCAGCAGCAACAGCTGGCAACCGTTAAGGATGCCCTCGTGTCAATCAGGGAAAGCCTGTTGCTTTCTCAGGGGAGGCAGAGGCAGCAACAGGAGCAGCAGCGGCACCAGCAACCACAACGGCACCAGCTACCACAACGGCACCAGCTACCACAACGGCAGCAGCAGCAGCAACAGCAGCACCAGCAGCAGCACCAGCAGCAGCAGCAGCAGCAGCAGCTCGCAGCGCGATGCGGCAACCAGGGCTACCGGCAAGGGAACAGGCAGGAGCAGCAGCAACAGAGCCAGCAGGAGGAGGAATTGCAGCAACAGCAGCAGCAGGTCCTGCTGCTGCAGCAGCGGCTGCAGGAGCGCCCGAGCCCTTTCCAAGGGGTAGCCATCAATGCGAAAGAGTTGGAGAGGATTCAGCAGCAGCAGCAGCTTGTGCTTTCCCTTTTGCACAGACGGTTGCAGCTGGAGGCACAGCAGCAGCAGCAGCAGCAACTGCAGCAGCAACCGCAGCAGGAGCAGCAGCAACAGCATCAGCGGCAGCAGCAACAGCAGCAGCAGCAGCTGCAACAGCTTCAGCAGCAGCAGCAGCAGCTGCATCAGCTTCAGCAGCAGCAGCAGCTGCTGCAGCAGCTTCAGCAGCAGCAGCAACTACAGCAGCAGCTACACCGGCAACTGCAACAGCAGTTGCAGCAGCAGCTGCTGCAGAGCAGCATTGGCATTGCGAACGCTGCAAACGCCGGTTCCACAAACGGCACCATCGCTACCAGCTGCGGGAGCAACAGCAGCAGCGGGTCTCCCAACAGCAGCGAGCTGAACAGCGCAGCGCCACAACACGCCGGCAGCGGGAGTGCCCAAGAGGCAGAGGCCGTTAGCGGCAACAGCACCAGCTGCAGCACAACTGGCTCGGCAACAGCAACTTCTGCTGCGGCTGCACCAGATGCAGGCGGGGATCAGGTGCAGCTGCTGCAGAATGGAGACTACACAACAATCCAGTTGCTTAAGGCAGCGAAGCAGAAGCCGAAGGTGGAGGGGGTTTGTTTCGACAGGTTCTTCAGACGATGGGTAGGTTCCGGTTGTATTCTTTGGAGACATGCGGTCGTATTCGCTGGGGACAAGAGTGCAGAATGCCTCGGAGACGTATCTTCGTATGGGGTATAGTTTCGTGTAGGAGGTGCTGTGATCTGGGGTATAGGGGCTACGTCGGCCCTTAGGGCATCGAGGGGTTTAGAGGTTCACAATATTCGGTGCGGCGGCTACTGTGTACCCATCCCTTGTGGGTTTATTTCCTTGCGCAGCCACGAGCAGGCGGCACAGCAGGGAGTTAGGGTCTACGCTAACCATCTAGGGTTTTAGGTTTGTAGGTCACTCGTCTTTGAGCCGAGCTTGCCGGTGCGTGTTAATACAGGTGGCTAAGAAGAGCGGCACCAAGAAGTTGTACTTCCCCGTCCACAAGTTCGGATTCGATAGAGGCTACGAGTTGGCAGTGCAGACGAGGAGGGATCATCTCCTAACGCCGAAGGGGTCCTCTGGAGGTGAGATACAAATGCATTGCTTCGGAGAGGGATTCATGGGTATTGATGGAGGAGCGTTTTGAGTCGTTTAGTTAGGTGGTAGTGGTCGTACGTTGGGGCTTGAGTCTAGGTGTCTTTTCTATCATGGGATGCCTTGCTTCCTCAATCGGTTTTCGTCTCGGGAGTTTTGCGCGTACCGCTGTGTGCATACCTTGTTTCTCTTCCGTCGTCGTTTACTTGTATGCATATGCTTTTCTACCTACCTACTCCACTCCATATCTGTCCAGCGGTGCGCGCGTGGACTTCCTTTCACGTGGCTGCTTCTTTCTGCTTACTAGACTGGCGCTGTGTAGTGTGGCATCGGTCAACGGTTTGGGGATACGTCGAATCGCTCTGCATGGTATAATACGGGTTCGACCAAAGGCTGACCCAAGGGTTATGCTGAGGCTCCATATCGGGGACGCTTCGTTTGTTTATTAGTGAATTACATGCCTGTAGGCTCGCTGGTCCTTGGCCGCATTTATACTATACCACGTGCATTGGAGGCACGGAGGCTCTTTGTGTTTTGTGGTGCTCGCGAATTCTCAGAGAAGCCGTCAGACGGTTCTACTTCTGGCGTTAATGAGCAGGGGCCCTCTGGACTGCTGGCTGCAAATGGGGGGCTGCAGTCGGAGGGTGCAGGTGTCTCTACAGGCCAGAGGGGCAGAGGGCAGAAGGCGAGACGACGGCCACAGGTAAATGGTCGCATATGGAAGAGGGGGCAAGCGGGGCCACATTCACTGTCTTAGTTGACCCCTGCAGAATGCAGGATATCTTAGCAATAACAAATGCGACAGTATGCAGTATGCAGTTGTCCTAGCAACCATGTGCAGATGATTTGGATCGTCGGACGAGTTACGTGCTGCGGCAGGTTAGATTGACAGTATAGCCGGGGTTTCAATTGGAGGAATTGGAAACGTATTAGTGGTGCTCGACGGTGCAGGTTCCCCGGGGGGGAGTACTCTTCCTTCGGGTGCTTTGGAATGTTTAGCCCCTCTTGGCTTGTGACTGGCGTCTTAGGGATGGACTTACACACGCATTTGCACACACCAGCGTAGGAGTGCACGCATACATATTACTCCATGCGCGGGCATTTTTGTTTAGGTATCGTCGGAGGTAGAGAGGCGGATATCTCTTCTGGATTTGCTGCTTCAAGAGCTGACGACCGACGTGATTGGAGCGGAAAGGGACGGTGGTGCTTCTGGGGGAAGTGCAGCACCACGCCATCGGCATGACCACGAGCAGATCGGGCAACAGCAGGGTTTGGAGCCAGAAGAAGCTGATGGAATTGGAGATGTGGGAGCAGGAGTCTCTGAGTCCCTGTCGCCTCTGACGGTTTCAAGCGGAAGGAGTGGAGAGGAGGGCACTGCTACTGTGCCGGCAGTTCTAGCGCCTCCTCCGTCACAGTCGGCGGCATCGGCTGCAGCTTCAGGATCAGGAGGCTCTGCTGCTGCTGCTGTTGGTGGTGGTGGTGGACCAGGCGCACAAGGGGGGAACCGTGGGGGAACAGTTCAGTGCCCATGTGTAGCAGAAGCTCTACATCGCCTCAGCCTCTTTAAACTTGAGACGCTCGGCATCAGCGCTCCCGTCAACCCCGAGAGGACCCCAAGAGATGCAATTAGGCTGGCTGAAGCCCTCGCGCCCTTCCCTCCGGGGATTCGATTCGACAAGTCCACCTTCAGGTCCGCATTGACACCATATATATAGTATATATAATAATATGCATATGCATGTACATAAGTATTTTAGGACGTTTCCCAGTGTATATGAGCATACGATGCATGCGTAGATATATATAGAAATACTCGCAGAGGCACACGATGGCAATTAGGTGTATATTTGCATGTTTACGGTAGATTAGATTTTGAGCTTTAGAGATCGTAGGAAGCACGCGGATGGCGGGGCACAATGAGGCAGAAGAGGTGACGCAGAAACAAACGCCGTCGGCCTCCCGTCTGCGTTCGACGCTAGCACATACCTGAGATCGAAGCAGACGGGCAGAAGTGCAGAGGAGGGATCAGAGTAGTAGTGAGAGGGATTGAAGGAGACAGTAGAGAGACGTATCCAACCCCACATGCACATAGGCGACACGAGCAGAATGTTTTCCCGCGTGAGGGTCTTGAAGTTGACGTTTCGGTTTTTCGTTGATGATGTTGGTGGATAGCGGTATCCTTCAATTGGCGTGCATTTCTCTGCTTTTTCTGCGTTTTAACAGGTGGTTTGCTCTCTTTCGAGATAAAGCGACGGGCGCGAAGAGGGCAAAAACCTTCACTGCCAGGATGTATGATGGCTGTGTGTTCAAGGCATACGAGGCTTGTGCGTTGCAGTTCATTGATGAGGCTCTGACTGCCAGATAATGCTGCTTGGTTGTTGTTGGTTGTTTGCTCTCTGTAGTTGTTCATTGTTTTCCGTCGTTAGTTGCTTGTTGTTGGTCGTTTGTTCTCTCCTATTGTTTGTTGTATGCTACCTGTTTCTGCCCGTTGTTGTTGGGTTGTATACGTGTTGCTGTTGGCGCCTTGTCGGTTGTTTGCTGTTGCTCGATTATCTTGGAGTCCTTGAGTCCTGCGTTCCAGCGTTTCTCCACCCTGTGTATCTATCTATATGCTCACCTCACGCATACTATATTATGTCTATCCCCTTTTGTTCGTTGCAGGCCTCCGCTTCTGCTCGTCGCACGTCATCAAGCCGGTTGAAGGGTCCCGACCCATTCTGCTGGTTTGTTACGCTGTTTCCCTTCGGCTATGTTCTTATTTGTTTTCCGGTGGCGTATTTGGGGCAGATCGTCGCTTGGCCGGCAACGTGATCCCCATGCATGCGTTGTATTCCATGTGTGAATAGCTGCCTCCTTGGGCCCCTCCCAATTTTCCGTTATTATATTCGGCTTCCCCTCCAATAACGCAACGCATCCTTTGCTGTCGTGCTTGTTTTCACCCTACGTCACATGAACAGTGTATCGACATATGCCTTCTTGCCGCAGCATTCTTCTGTGGTCAAAGACTTAGGGTTTATGGCACAATGCACAAACACCCGAGGAACTTGCATGCATGCATTTATGTGGGGATGCATCTTGATTCCTCTAAGCAGTTGCTCATAATAAGTTGGGGACCGATACGCGCAGGCACCTCGTATGTGTCTTTTCTTCTACAGGACTGTTCGGCCGCCCTCGACCTGCCCAGAGAGGCATTTACAACGTGGCGCAACCCTGGAGGTATATATCTGCACATATATAGTGTATTGATGTACAAATATATGGACCTGTATGTATGCATGCAGATACTAGTATGTATGCCTGTGGGGTGGGCTTTTGGGGCTGAGGATCAAGCCTCTAGACTGGATCCCCTTTATCTCGATAGCCGAGTTTTTAACAGCAGTCATGTACACGGGTTTTGGCCGTGAACCGCTTGATGTAATACTGAAGAGATGAGACTTTTTGGATGTGGCTGCTTCGTTTCCTCGTCTGCCTGTTCACTTGGGAGTGTATGCTGCGTGGAAGTTGGGGTTTAGGGTTGAAGTCTCTGGTTTTGTATGGGCGCACAGAAGATGGCATTCGAACTCCAACGCGGACAGGACGGGAGGAGGAGGTGCTAAAATCGGTGGGAACCTCACAGGTTGGTCTGCGTTGGGTTCACTGTGTAGGCTTGCGCAACAGTGCGCCTCTATGGGTTCAAGGGTCTAGGGTGTAGGGTCGGTGCACGCTAGGATGGTTGAAGGGATTGCTTCCCGTTGAAGAGTACAGTTGCTGTTTTGTTTTCTGTTGCTGCGTTTACTGCTGCCGTTACGTACAGGTGTTGGTCGGGGACGGCAGCAGCGGCAGCCGCGCGCTACTGCATGCGGACACTTCAGCGAATCAGGACGCTGTGTTTCGCAAGCGGGTGCAGGCACTGCGGGGTCCTGTCCCTAACGAGATGGGTTCCCCCGCTGAGCAGCAAGGGGGTCTTGTGGCACTTGGTGCAGGGCGAGGAAGCGGTGGTTCTTTGTCTGCGCTTGTGCATGCGGAGCTGGAGAGAGGGTTTGTGCCGGCTTCTTCTGTGGAACGGAGCGACTTCGTGGAAGACGGAGACATACTTGACGCCCTTATCACCGTAGGAACTGCGACACCACATCACCCCTCAGACACTGAACAGCTTGGAGACTGAGGAGATGCTTAAGACAGCTGAGAGAGTCTGCACCGCTTCGTGGGCTAAACTGAATGCAGACGAGCATGCAGAGTGCATGCAGAGAGGGGAACGCTGAACTGTCTTTCATACGTTGTGATGCCTGTGGGGTGTAGAACACGCTGCAGTCAGACGCCCTTTCTGAAAACTGCTAAGGCTCCAAAGCCTCCCATAAGAAGTGTATGCGTGCGCTTCTTGGTGTTTTCAGGGGCGAAGCCCGCGTCGTCGTTCGCGCCGTCTTGCCGTGGGCAAACGGAGGAGGCTGCATGGGACACCCAACGAAGAGGGCTTGTCGTGTGAGGAGACGGGAGGCCCCCAGTTAGGCGGTGGTGTATCTCCTGTGGAGTGGGCTTTGATGGAAGGGGGTCGCCACTACGCACAGGCGGGCCACAGCAGCAGCAGTAGCAGCAGGAGAGGAAGCAGGTCGGCGAGCGATGTGGCCACTAGTTGCAAATGCGCATACGCTGCTGTCTGTGGAGAGTGTGTGGTGGCGCTGCAGTGTAGTGATTTGGGATTCTGCCTGCAGTGCCTTCCGCTGCAGACACGTATGATGCTGCGCACTGCGCTGTTGATATGCCTCGACAGCCTGCAGACTGCCATCTTGAAGAGGCTGTCGTTTTCAAAGGAAGACAAATGGAGACGCTGGGTGGCGGTACGTCACCACAGGGAGAAGGTGGTACATGCGGCAGTTTGGGGCCCGCACAATGGGGCCCCCACAAAGCGGCCGCCTTCTCCTACGCCTGCCTACGAGTTGCCTCTTAGCTCTCTTTCAGAAAACGGTGGCGACTTGAGTGATGCGACTGCAACAGAGGAGGCCCAACAAGAGCAGCAGCAGCGGCGTAAGCCACATCGCTGCTGGGGGGATGTAATACCCTACCTGCACATCTTCTGGCCATTCGTTGAGCAGCAGGAGGTCCCGGGGGGTATTGACGTGTGCTCGATTGCTGCTCTGCTGGAGCAGCTGCATGACGTCGCTAGGCGGGACCCTCGTGCCTTCCCTCGTTATCCTCTGCTCTCTGAAATTGAACGCTTTGGAGGAGAATTTGCCTTCGGCGCCATTTCCGACCCCCTCTTCGAACAAGCCTACAGCGCGTGCGGCAAACACAACTCGGATGAAGAGAATGAGAAGCCCATTCTTACTCTTGGCAATGCAAGCCCCCTCTATGGATAGTCATCACCGCTGCTGTATCAACTCTAACAACAGCAAGACCTACAGCAGTATTCTGCCGATCTCGTCACTGAACCCGAGAAAAGAGCAGCGGGTGGAGCAGCAGCAGAACATCTTGAACACCAGGAGACACAGCAGCACCACGCTGTGCAGGAGCAGCGATGGTCGTCAGGTGTTGGAGCAGCAGTATGCGTTGGTTACAGACAGCAGGTGGAGCAGGTGCTGTAGCTGCAGCATGCTGTTTAGGAGCAGCAGATGGAACAGGCGCTGCAACACAGCAGCACGAGCAGGTGGAAGACCGGGATGGTAAAGGGCTCTTCAGGAGCTGCTGGTGCAGTGGCTACTGTAACCCAGCAGCGACGGCAGCTGGAGCAGGTGCTGCACATGCTGCTCACGTGCAGCAGCTTGAGCAGGTGCTACTGCAGTAGCAAGGGCAAATCGAGGAGTAGGTGCTGCAGCTGGAAGATCATGTGAAGCATGCGCTGCAACACACCAGCGACAACAGGCAGAGGAGCAGGCGGCTACAACCCAGCAGAACGAGCAGGTGGAGGATGAGGTGCTGCAGAAGAAACACGGTGTTCAAGAGCCGCAGGTCGAGCAGGTGCTGCAACATCGCAGCAAGAGCAAGTGGAATGTCTGACCATGTAGAAGCAATGGCTCTTGAGGAGCAGCAGGGTGGAGATCTGGCCCATAGAAGATGGCAGAAAAGAGGAGTGTTGGTGGACAAGCAACTGCAGCAGCTATACAGAAGAAGCTGCAGCGGGAGCAGCAGCAGCAGCGGCAGAACACCACTGGGGTGATGTAAGCATAGGGATCTGCTGGTCTTCAAATGATTTTCTGGAGCAGTTTTTTCTAAGCAGCATGCATGCATTTGCAGCATTCGCAAGAGGGACGTCGAGTGTATGCGTCCTGGATTTTTTTTTTATTATTACAATTCGCGTTTGTTTTCCTTCAGATCATCAGTTCATCAGGCAGTGTATAGAGATGATTACTGACGATAGGGCGGTCTTGGCGCAGCTATTCAGATTCGGGAATTCATGCGTGAACAAATGCAGGCATGCAATGCTTGGATGCATCCACGCATTGCACTGCAGAGTATACAGTGCTTGCGCTCGTGGATGCATTGTCGTTCAGAGAATCCAGGGAATGCACATGCATGCACGCATGTTTCTAATGTCGCCCACATTTTGCACTGCATGCATGCGCTGGTGGATCCATTGTCGTTCAGAGTTTGCAATGCATGCATGCAGTTTTGCTTGCATTGTCGTCCAGAGTTTGAAATGCATGCCTGCATGGTTACTTGCATTGCCGTCCAGAGTTTGCAATACATGCATGCATACATGTAGGCATGAACTATAATGCAGTTTTAACTGCGTGCTTGCAAAGTGTGCAGTACATGCATGCGTGCACGCATGTACTGCAAACTTTGCAAGCTGGACGACAATGCAAACATTGTCGTCCAGCTTTTGCAGTGCGTGCATGCATGTTTGCATTTCTGTTCGGCTTTTGCAGTGCGTGCATGCGCGCACGCATGCCGTTCAGTGTTTGCAGTGCACACACAGACACTGGGAGTTTGCAGTGCATTCCTGCGTGCCTGCACTCTGGTTCAGATTTAGCAATACATGCATGCGGGGGAGTGTGCATTGCACGCATCGTTGAGACATGCATACATGCAGGCATATCCATTGGGGGATTGCAATGCATGCGTGCGGGTATTTATTGTCGTTCATTGCGTGCACTCATGCATGCATCTATAGCCATAGCTAGTTTGCAGTGCATCCATGCATTGTTCAAGGATTGCAATATATGCATACATGCATAGGCATGCATGCATGCATTACCATTGGGAGTTTGCAATGCTTGCGTGGGGTTGTGCATTGTCGTTCAGACATTGCAGTATGTGCATGCATGCATACGGATGCATGCGTGCATTACCATTGGGAGTTTGCAATTGCGTGCGTGAGGGCATGCATTGTCGTTCAAAGATTGCAATACATGCATGAATGCATGCATCTTCAGGCATGCATACGCGCATATGCATGGGTGCAAGCATGGGCATTGGAAGCTTGCAGTACGTGCATGCAGCCGTGCATTATCGTCCTAAGATTGCAATGTATGTATGCATGCATCAGCGTGCATGCATGCATCGCCATTGGGAGTTTGCAGTGCATGCGTGCAGTCATGCATTGCCGTTCAAAGATTGCATTATGTGCTGGCATGGAATGCATGCATGCCAAGGGGGTATGCAATGCGTGAGTGCAAGCATGTTCAAAGGTTGCAGTATATGCATGCATGCGCATGCATATAAGCATGCATTGCCACTGGGTATTTGCAATGCGGCCGTGCGTGTGGGTGTGCATTGTCATTGGAAGATTGCAGTACGTGCATTCGTAAGTGCATGTATGCAGTACCATTGGGAGTTTGCAATGCATACGTGCAGGCATGCATTGTCGTTCAAGCATTTGACTCCAGCAGTGTATGCGAGCAAGCATGTGGTTGCATGCATGTATGCATTGCCATTGGGAGTGCAATACATGGTTGCGGGAATGCATTATCGTTCAAAGATTGCAGTATATGCATGTATATGCATGCCTGCATGCATGCATCACGATTGGGAGTCTGCAGTGCATGCGTGCGGGCACGCATTCTCATTGGAAGATTGCAGTATGTGCATGTGTGCATGCACGAATGCAGTACCATTGGGAGTTTCCAATGCATGCGTGCAGGCATGCATTGTCGTTCAAGGATTGCAGTACACGTAAGCATGCATGGATATATGCATGAATTTTCATTGGGAGTTTACAATGCATGCGTGGAGGCATACATTCTCTCTTCAGAGTTATCAATGCATGTTCATATATGCATTGCCCATTAAGAGCTTGGGAAACATGCATGCATTGTTACTTGCGTGTTCCCTGTCGTACAGAGGGATGCATGCATGTGTGTGCATTCGCGTTTTCTTTCACCTCTTCTCCGCTGAGGGGAGTGTTTCTTCTTATAAGTGCAGTTATGTTTGCTTCTCAGGCCCATTGAATTCAATGTGGCGCTTCTGCATGCGATTTTGCATGTATGCACTTTTTTTGCATACATGAACGTATTCATGCATACTCATTCGTATGCATGCACAGAGTTTGCTTACAGAAACACGAGTTCTGCAGAGGTATGTATATTATATATCGCAGACAATATGTAGAGCAGACAATAGGTGAGGAAGGATATGAGGGAAGGGATGAGTGGCCATCGTCCAGAAGGAACGACGGGTGGTTGCCGGTGCTTAGGTTTTAGATGGCTTAAGTGGGGATTAGATAGTTTGAAGGATTTAAGGAGTCACATACACCGCAGAGGTATAGAAGCAGAGTGTTTGAGTAAATAGTAAGAATAAAATGGAGAAACATGCGGGGAATTTTCTGCCTGCTGGCATCCCCACCGGATGCATGCAGGCATGCATGCCTTTATCCTTCAGAAGGATTCATGCGTTGACGGTGCATGCATGAACGTTTCTGAAGGAGTATACAGTTAAAGAGGCCTCAGAATATTGCTTTTTTCCAGCTTCACGACAGTGCCTAATGGGTAGAATGCACGCCTGTTGCATGCAGCCTGTGCATCCTTTCCCCTCTGTCGCTGTGTCTCATTATGTGCATACAATGCACGCCCGTTGCGTGCAGCTTGTGCATCCCTTCCTCTCTGTCGCTGTGTCTCCCTATGTGCATCCTTTGCTATCTGTCGCTGTGTCTCACTATCTGGCAGATATGCTGCCTGTCTGCAGCTCTCTCTATATGTCTCCCTCCTACATTGAATGTGTCTGCCTCTATTTATCTGTCTATGCATGCACAGAACATACTGTTGTGCTATAAACACATATACATAGAAGTGTAAAAATGGTAGAGCATACACGTAAATATATAAATAAATGAGTATATGTATGTTAGAGAAGATCCTTGAGTTCAACAGGCGGCAACTCGCCAAATATCGTCTCATAAAGATTGAGGACTAAAGGGACTGCTAAGGCCCAAGCGGTGCTCCATCCTGGTGGTGAAGGGCCCCAGTGGCCTGGCTGCTGCATGCAGAGACAAAAAGGCACAACAAGGAACAACCTGCGTGTCAGGGTTTTTTTGGGCTTTAGGGTTTGGGATGTAGGGTTTAAAAAGAAATGCAGTTAGTGGATTCGCAGAGAAAAAGGAAAGAAAGAAATGGCTACTGGGGCCTTAAGTCCTCTTTCCTCACAATGCAGCAAGTGTCGTCTGCTGCAGCCGCCGTCGCTTGTTTGCTGTCTCCTAGCTTTGCCTCTTGAGTATTAAGGAGCAACTCTTTTACAAAGGAATGCCAATAGGGGTAATCCTGCAAAAAGTTGCACAAGTCCTCTGCAAGCAGACGAAGAAGAAATCCAAGCCCCAATAGTACCAACCGACTCTGCATGCTCCCTTGATAGAAAAACAACTCCAAGCCAGACACCCCCCGGCAGCAGCTTGCTGCCCCCTGCAGCCAATGCAGCAACAAACGCAGCAGCAGCAAGAGCATGCAAAATATACAACATGCGTTGTTATAGACATCTGTAAAGTAAAATGAGCACATCACTAACAACCAATTGCACCTACGAAACATCGGGGAACAAAGAAGCACGCCCCAATGGACTCTGCTGCAAGCCTTGCTGCTGCTGCTGCTGCTTGCGCTGCTTCCGGTGTCGAGGTTTGCTGCAGTGGATGTAACCGCAATTACAAATGCCAGAAGGGCCTTAATATGCATGTAAATAGGGGGACAAGAAGAGGTTTAACAAGAATAAATTCTTTGTGCAAATTAAAGTGGCGAAAGGAACACTACGATATATGCAGACGGTAAGAACCTGCAATCTCCACCAGCAGCGGCAGCAGCTGCTACTTCCGCCGCCGCCGCAGCAGCAGGGGCTGACCGTTCTTAGTAGAGGAGTGGAGGGAGGGGCATAAGCCAATTCTATTAGGAGGGGACGGCGAGCAAACAAAGAAGGAAAAGATGGAAGAGGAGAGGAAGATGGACGAACATTTATCTGCCAGATGACAACATACCCACATTCACGAAAAACTGCATGCAGATAACTATAACTATGCATATAATATATATGCATATACATTATATGCATAGTTATATATATGTACAATTACTAACGTATATGAATGTAAATATGTACAGCAACAGATAATAATCGATACATTAAAAAAATAAAAAGAATAACAATGTAAACGAAAATATAAATATAAATATACATATGGATGTAAATATACATAAAAGCACAAAAATATATGCAACTCCCTGTGACAAGAAAGGAAAATAACGGAGAAAATGTTTCGATTGCTAAGGGATTGACATTAGGGTTTAGGCATTCGGGTTTAGGGTTTAGGGTTTACGATGACATCGATGTGGCACTCCTGCAGTGCTTCAGGAGAGGCGACGGCCTCCGCCATGAACTCTTCTGCAAGTTTTGCTGCTCTTGTAAATGTTCTATTTAATATTAAAATCCGTACATTATTGTTGCGGCAGCAACACCTACTGCTGCTGCTGTTACTGTTATTGCTGCTTTTTGCCTCAGTGCTGCTGCTGCTATCGGTGCAGCAGCAGCGAGGGCTACTGCAGCTGGTATTTGCCATACTGCTGCTGCTGCTGCAGTTGTTGCAAGAACTGCTGCTGCTGCTGCTGCGCCACTGGGAGATGGCAGCAAGAGCAGCCCTAGCGGTCCCCCCCGCGCCCAGCAGTAGAATGCAGCAGACATCCTTTGGCTGCAGCGGAATAACCAGCAGCACCACCAGCAACAGCAGCAGCAGGAGATGCACATCATACACCTGAAGGAGCAGCAGCTGGTAAGCCTGCCCAATAGAAGCAAATATGTAGCAAATATGTTTGTTTAATACGAAAAGATTTGTGCTAATTATATTAAGAAGTAAACGCAGCAAGATAGAGACGGAAGTGGGCAGCAGCTGTAACAATTGTGTTGCTGCTGCTCTTGTTGCTGCTTCTGCTCTTCCTTGCTGCTTGTTGCTGCTTGTTGTTGCTTGCGCCTGCTTACGGTGCTGCGTGTTCCATGTGTTCTGCTTCTTGTGTGTGGCTGTTGCTGCTGCTGCTACGGCTACTGCTGCTGGAGCTAGTACTACTGCTACTGCTGCTGCTACTGCTGCTGCTACTGCTGCTGCTACTGCTGCTGCTTCTGCTGCTTCTAGTGCTGGGGCACACCTGTTTATTCCTTTGTAATGCCTCTTTGATTGCAAATGCGTCAGTGTTGGCGCCGACGAGATCCCCCGAGGAGTTCCAGAAGAGAGTGTTGACCTAAACGAGAAAAAAGGAAAAAAAGCGAAGAAGGGGAAAAGTATTTATTTATAATAAATAAAAAGAAAATATACCACTTATCTGTTGCCACGGACACAAATGATGGGAGGCGCATGCAGCAGCAGCAGCAACAGCAGCAGCAACAAGAGTAGTCAAGACGAGCCTGCCTGGAACAACAGAAACAGCAGCAGCAAGCAGTAGCCCGCGTGCATGCAGTTTCTCCTTACCGCGCCTACTGCCTTGGCGGACCAGTGGACAACATCCACATAACCAGTGGCCATCTCTTTAAAAGGAATGGTTACAGAGGCGCCTCCTAGCAAACAGCGGTCGCGCTGTAGCAGCTGCTGCACCCATAGAGCGAACTCCGCTTCCAGCTGCTGCATCTCCTGCTTCAGCTGCTGCTGCCGCAGCATCAGCAGCAGCAGCTGCAGCTGTCCGTGCTGTGCTTGCTGCACATGTTGTTGCTGCTCTTGTTGCTGAACTTCTTGCTCCTGCTGCTGCTGCTGCAGTTGCCGCAGCAGCTGCTGTAGGCCAAGGTACCGCTTCTGTTCATCAAGGGGGGGGAAGAAGTGGGTGTAGACGTGCTGCTGCTGTTGCTGCTGCTGCAGTAAGCGGGAGTAAAGGTAAGGTGTGGGGGACTGAGTTGTCGGGTAGCCCAACAGGAAAACACCGCGACAGGGCTGCTGCAGCAAACGCTTCATCTGCAGCAGCAGCGGCTTCGGTAGCTGCCCATACACCTGAACAACACCGCTGCCTCAAACATGAGCTTATAAACCCTAAACCCTAAACCCTAAACCCGCGAATGTAGGTACTGCTGGGTGTCACGATGCAGCAGACTCACCCCAGGGCCTGTGGTATTGCAGCAAGGAGACAAGAAGCAACAGGAGACACGAGAGAGGCGACACTCCTCTCCCCCAATTACAAAAATGATCTGCTTCTGGAGGAGCTGCTGCAGTGCAGCAGACACTTCCGACAGCGCCAGCACTTGCTGCTGCTGCCTCTCCTTGCTGCTGGTATTGTTGCTGTTGCTGTTGCTGCTGCTGTCGCCGTTGGTGGGGCTGCTCGTTCTGCTGCTAGTGCAGCCGGCTGGCAGCAAGACGAGCTTAGAGACGGAGACAAACCGCCACGAGAAGAAGACAGCAGACTCCCTGCAGCAGCAGCAGCAGCCATGCGAAACAGTTGCAGCAGCAGTAGAAACATGAGACATGCAAATGCAGAAAGGAAAAACACAAGCTGCAGCAACGCCGAACACAACAGCGGCTGTAAATGCAGCACCAGTTGCTGCAACAACAGCAGGGCATTAACAGCAAAGGCAGCAGCAGCAGCAACAACAGTAGGCTTTGGAAGCAGCAACAGCAGCAACAATCATACATAAAGAAGTGCCTGATAGCTTTTTCCCGTAGAGGAAGCGGCGGCTTCTGCTGCAGCAGCAGCAGCAACTGCCGTTGTTGTAGCTGATGCACAGATCCAATAACCCGTGTCTTGCTGTTCTCTGCTCGTTGCACTGCAGCAGCAGCAATGCGCTGCAGCAGCACGCGCAGCCGCTGGACTGCAGCAGCTGCAGCAGCAGAAGCAACAGCAGCAACGGCAACGGCAGATGCCCCCCTTGAAAAGCGGCAATCCATAGACGGAATCCCCGCAGATCCCTCAGCAGCATCTGCGGCTGCTGAGGGATCTGCGGGGATTCCGTCAGAAGCAGCAGCAGCAGCAGCAGCTGCTGCTGCTGCGGATCTGGGTTTCTCCAGCAGCGTGAGTAAGGCTTCTTTAAGATCTAGCAGCGCTTCAATGACCTTCTTCACTTCTGCTGCTGCAGCTGCTGCTGCGACTCCAGCTGCTGCTGGCAGTTCTTGTGCTGCTGCTGATTCAGCTGTTGTTGCTGCTGGTTCTGCTGCTAATGGAGCAGCTGCTGGAGAAAGGGCCCGCAACAGCCGTGCTGCCGACTGCAACACAGGGAAGGCAACAGTGAGAGTCCGGAGGCCCTTCCACAGATGTTGCACCTGCAGCAGCAGCAACGGCTGTTGCTGCTGCTGCTTCTGCTGCAGCAAACAACAGGCTGCAGCTGCTGGCACTGCAGCATTACCTCTTGCTGCTGTCTCTGGTTCTGCTTCTGTTGCTGCTGCTGTTACTGCAACTGCTGCTGTCTCTGGTGCTCCTTTACCATTCTGAAGACAAGAGAAAAGACGCCTTGAAATCGTCTGCCGTCTCCGTGCCGCTGCTGCAGCAGCAGCTGCTGCTGCTTTTGCTGCTGCTGTGACTCGCTTGACAGCTGCACGTTGGTGGGTTTCCATGCACCTTAGAGCAGCAGCAGAGGGAAACGCGTCACACTTTGGCAGCAGCAATTGCTGCGCTGCTGCTTTTCTCGGGAAGTGGAGAAGCCCAAGCTGCTGCAGCTGTGGTGCCGCTCCTGTTGTTGCGTGGACAAGGTTGCCGGTGTTGCTCCTGCTGTTGCTGCGCCTATAAGCAGAAGGAGGCCTAAGAGTTGCAATCCACCAACGGGACAGCCGCCACAGTGCTGCTCCTTCGAAGGATTCATTATTTCCGTTTGCTTCCTCAGGAGAAGCAGCAGCAGCAGTAGCAGCAGCTGCAGACAGGTGCGTGCGGCTTTCTTGCGAGCTCAGCAGCGCTAGCCAGTAGCGACACTGCAAGTCGATGTAGGCAGCAGGAATGCTGCTTAGCAGCAGCTGTTTCTCCCAGTATTGCAGCAGCATCTGGGCCACAGCAGCAGCAGCAGCAACAGCCTCCGCTGCTGCTGCAACAGCCGCAGCAGCACCTGCTGCTCCTGGTGTTGATGCACCCTTGTGCAGCCTGCGCTCGAGCCTTCGGCTGCGGAAGCAGCTGCCTCTGGCAGCAGCAGCAGCTGCAGCAGCGGAAGCAGTGGCAGCAGGAGTGAGAGTGAATATCCTTTCCTGCCCTCTTGATACTGCCACAGTTGCTGCTGTTGTTGCTGCTGCCGTTGCTGCTGATGTTGTTACCCCTCCCTCGTCTCCTGTACGGAAGGTCAGCAGCAGAGGGCAGCCAAATAGAACGCTGCAGCACACAATAAAACCCTAAACCCTAAACCCTAAACACTAAACCCTAAGCGGGAATGTAGACTCAAAACCCTAGCATAAACCCTAAACCCTATACCCACGACAAATGTGGCCTACGAGCAGTTAACGATGGCTGTCAGTAACGCCTCTTCAGACACAGAGACGATAGCAGGGAGTGCTGCTGCAGCAACGGCTTCTTGGTCTTGGTGCTGCTGCCCCTGTTGTTGCTGCTGCATTGCTGCGTACGCCTCCTCCTGCAGACGCTGCAGCAGCAAATCTACCCGCACCTCACAGAGAGAAGCTCTGCAAGACACCGCAACGCAGACAGTGCAGCGTGGATGCAGCAGCAACAGCAGCCACAACACCAAACATAACAGCAACAACAGCAGCGGTTACAGCAACAGTTGCAACATCACGAGCGGTCCCAGCACCAGCAGCAGCAGGATGACGGACTCGCGGGCCTCTTTCGCCTGCTGCAGCAGTATCATCTGTTGCTGCTGTCGCTGTTCATGCTCCCGTTGCTGGTGCTGCGCTGCAGCTTGTGGCAGGCTGAGTCCAGCAGCAGCAAGCAGCAGCTGCCGCGGCAGCATTAAGAAAGAACTGCCAGGGAGAGGAGGGGGGGCCCTGTGCAGCAGCGTACGCATCGAAGCAGCAGCAGCAGCAGCAGCGCAGCAATTCAGATAATCTCTTGTTGCTGCAGCAAGCACCTTTATAAAAGAGACACGCGAAGGTGAGTCTCCATCAGCTGCTGCTGCTGCTGTTGTTGCGGTTGCTGCTGGCTGACGCAACAGCAGCAGCAAAGTAGGCGATATTAAGGCGGAAGCCTGTGTCTCCTTCCCCCCTACAGTATTAGTGCTTTTGCTTCTGTTTGCTGCTGCTGCTGCAGCTCTGCTGCTGTTAGTGCCGATATCCGCAGCCGCAGCAGCAGCAGTAGCAGAGTGTCTCTGCTCCTCCGCAAATGCTGCAGCAGCACGAAAGAACATGCCCATGCCTGGGGTGTATAGGCAGCTCGTGCTGCACTGCTGAAGCTCCCGCATCCTTGCTGCATAAACAGCAGCAAGTTTAAGTGCAGCAGCAACAACAGCAGCAGTTGGACGAACGCAGTACGGAAGTGCCTCCCGTTGCTGCTGCTGCTGTTGCTGCTGCTCTCTTCGGCAGCACGAAAGACTCTGTAGAATGAAGATTGGCTGCAGCAAGACGCTCCTATGCAAGGGTTCTATCCCCTGCTCCTCTTGGTGGTGGCGGTGCTGCTGTTGCTGCTGCTGTTGCTGCTCTAGAGAAGGGACCCCCAGGGAAGTGGTTACCCGTTGCATCTGGCATGCAGCAGCAGAAGAGCATATACCGCACCATCCCCTCTGCTGCTGTTGCTGCTGCTGCTGCTGCTTGTGCATGTCGGCACATGCGGAGGCCTCCTTAGGATTTGCTGCGAGTTCGAGGGCAGCAGCGTCGATGCTGCACTGATACTGTACAGCAGCAGCAGCAGCTGCTGCTGCAGCAGCAAGACCAAGACACTGCGTTGCTTTTTTCAACATACATGCAATGCATGCATCATCGTGCTGCTGCTGTTGCTGTTGCTGCTGCTGCATTTGTTGCTGCTGCAGCATATGTTGCTGCTGCTGCTGTTCCTCCTCCTCAGCGAATGGCAGCATCCGGATGCAAGGGGAGAAGGAAAGGGGACCCTCGCCAGCCTGCAGCAACAACAGCAGCAGCAACAGCAGTAGCAAACCCCACAAGGACGTGTTGCTGCTGTGGCAACCAGTTGTCCCGCAGCACCAGCAACACCAGCAAGCACAAGAGCAGCACCACAGCAGCAGCAGCAAGAGCAGCAGGTTCAGCAGCAGCAGCAACAGCAGGCTGAGCAGCAGCAGCAGCAGCAGACCATAAGCAAGTTGTAGATTTGCTGCTGGAAGGAGGTTCTTATCCAAACAATTTGCTGTTCAGCCAGCAGCAGCAAACGGCCATCAGGGGAATGAAGAGTTCCGCCGCCACAAGACAGCAGCAGCAGACTCCCTTGCTGCTGCTGCTGCTCCTGCTCCTGTTGCTGCTGTTGATGCTGCTGCTGCTGCTGGTGGGTGGCAGGCATGCAGCCGAACTGTTGCAGCAACTCCTCATCTTGGATATTTGCAGTGTAGCAGTCAGCTACCTCGCAATAAGGGCAGCTAGAGAGTATGCTGCAGCTGCTGTTGCTGCTGCTGCTGTTGCTGCTGCTGCTGCTGTTGCTGCTGCTGTTGCTGCTGCTGTTGCTGCTTGTACAGCGGGCTACAGGTGGTTGAATGTGCCATCGATGAGGCGCTGAGCACTTCGAAATGAGATACCCTCGAAAGGCTATGCTGCTGCTGCTGCTGCTGTTGCTGCTGCTGCTGTTGTTGCTGCTGCTGCAGCTTTCCTCCCTGCTACGGCCAGCAGGTGCTGCTGCAGCCGCAGCAGCAGCAGCAGCAAGAGGATCGGCCATGTAGAGGCAGAAGGCGAGGGCAGCAGCTTCAAGGCTTCTGAATGCAGCAACACCACAGGTAGCTGTTAGCTGCTCCAACAGCAGCTGCTGCTGCCTGCTGCTGCTGTGGATGGGGAAGGCCGCAGCACGAAAAGAACGCACAGAGCAACACCTTGAGGGACCTTCACAGATACAACACTCAACAGCTAAGCCACCAGCCTGCTGCTGCTGCTGCTGCTGAGCCTGCTGTTGCTGTTGCTGTTGTTGTTGTTGTTGTTGTTGTTGTTGTTGTTGCTGCTGCTGCTGCAACCGTTTAAGGCTGCGTTTAGGGGCGCAGATGCAGCAAGAGGGAGGCCAAGATGTCTCGCTGCCGCATATACATTCCCCACAGACTGCAAAGCCAGCAGCAGCAGCTGCTGCTGCTTCAGCAGCAGCAGCAGGTGCTGCTGTTGAGGCTGCTTCTTTTGCATGCACCTGAGCAAATCCTGCTAAGAAATGTCGCTCTATAAATATGTCTAAGTCAACAACACAAACACTGCTGCTGCTGCTGCTGCTGGTGTTGCTGCTGGAGTTGGGACGCGCTGCTGCTGCTGCTGCTGCAGTAGCAAAGAGAGACTTTCCTGCTGCTCGCATGCCTACAAGACAGAGCACAGGCCTGCTGCGTTTTATTTCCTTAGAAAACCCATTGGGGAAACCGCTCCTGCTGCTGCTGCTGCTGCTTTTGCTGCTGCTGCTGCTGCAGCTATTGCTGCTGCAGCTGTTGAGGGCTGCTGCCGACATATTGCAAGGATAAAAGAGACGAGAAAATAAAAATAAATTAAAATAAAAAAAATTAACTGTTGCTGCTGCTTTTTTAATTCAGGTTACGTACAACACATTTTCTTTGGTGTATGCACACTTAAATATTTTATCTAGGGTTTAGGGTTTAGGGTTTAGTGTTTACGGTGGACTCGTCGACGCTAACGTCCTTTGCTGCGCGTAGATAATAACCCTAAACCCTAAACCCTAAACCCTAAACCGTAATCCCTCCCTTCTATTTGTTTCTTATGACTTAACAATTTTCTTATTAATACTGTGTGCCTGCTTATACTTCAAACCCTAAACCCTAAACCCTAGAAAAACCTAAACCCCCAGCTTAAATACTAAACCCTAAACCCTAAGCGCTTGCTTTGGGAGTTTTTTTTCTTTTAACAGCATATCGCCATCTTCAAGCCCTCGGCCAACACACAGGAGGGGACCCTAACGGGGGCCCCCAAGGGGCCCCCCCTGGGGCCCCTGGGGCCCCTGTTGTTGCCCTGTGGCCCCTGGGGCCCCTGGTGTTGCCTTCGGTATCGGTAGACGGGGTACTTTTTTTTTTCAATAAAAATATTTCTTATTATTAAAATATTAAATAAACAGGTAATTAAAAATAAATGAGCTAAGATCCATAAACCCTAAACCCTAAACCCTAAACCCTTAATTTATATTTGCGAGTAACAGGGAAGATATAGTGAGTTCTCTGTTCGTTATTGTAGGGTTTAGGGTTTAGGGTTGAGTGTTTTCTTTAGTAACAAAAAAAAATTGGGGTTTGTGGTTTATGGATTGATGTTGAAGGGTTTATTTTTTTATATAAAAAAAAATACAAAAAAAAATAAAAAAAGAAAAGAAAAAGAAATTTATTTCTTTTTCTTTCCTCGTTTGCTGGTTTATTCACAGCAAAGAAAAAAAATAAATAATAATAAATAATAAATAATAAATAAATAACATTTATTTATTTATTTATTTATTATTTATTATTATTTACAAAGAAAAATAATAAATAATAAATAATAAATAAATAACATTTATTTATTTACTTATTATTTATTACTCATAAGAAAAAAAATAATAAATAATAAATAATCCCTATTTATTATTTATTATATATAGATTTTTTTTTTTTTTTTTTTTTTTTTTTTTTTTA
>NW_013563979.1:0-9279 GCF_000499605.1 Eimeria maxima | reverse complement strand
TTTTTTTTTTTTTTTTTTTTTTTTTTTTATTTATTTAATCATTAAAACATTAAAGATAAAATGTCTCCTTTTGGAGACAAAAAAGTCAGCCCAGCATTTGCTGTTGCTGCTGCTGCTGCTGCAGTTGGTTCTGCTGCTGCTGCTGCTGCTGCTGCTTCTGCAGCTTCTGCAGCTTGTACTCCTGCTTACAGGAGGTCCTGTTACACAAGCGCCATCTCCTGCTGCTGCTGCTGCACCTGCAGCTCCTGCTGCTGCTGCTCCTGCTAAAACTGCTGTTGCTGCTCCTCCTACTCCTTGCGCAGCTTCTGCTGCAGCTGCTGCTGCAGCAGCAGCTGCTGCTCCTCCTGCTGCTAAAACTGCTGCTGCTCCCTCTGTTACTCCTCCGTTTGCTGCTGCTGCTGCTGCTGCTTCTGCAGCTTCTGCTGCAGCAGCTTGTGCGCCTGCTCATAGCAGGTTCCCTGTTACACACGCTCCATCTCCTGCTGCAGCTGCTGCTGCAGCTGCTACTCCTCCTGCTGCTAAACCTGCTGCTGCTCCTTCTGTTCCTCCTCCCGCTGCTGCTGCTGCTGCTTGTGCAGCTTCTGCTGCAGCAGCTCGTGCTCCTGCTTATAGCAGGTTCCCTGTTACACATGCCCCATCTCCTGCTGCAGCTGCTGCTGCTGCTCCTCCTGCAGCTAAAACTGCTGCTGCTCCCTCTGTTCTTCCTCCTGTTGCTGCTGCTGCTGCTGCTTGTGCAGCTTCTGCTCCAGCAGCTCGTGCTCCTGCTTATAGCAGGTCCCCTGTTACACACGCTCAATCTCCTGCTGCAGCTAAAACTGCTGCTCCTTCTGCTGCTCCTCCTGCAGCTAAAACTGCTGCTGCTCCTCCCGTTCCTCCTCCCGTTGCTGCTGCTGCTGCTTCTGCAGCTTCTGCTGCAGCAGCGTGTGCTCCTGCCTACAGCAGGTCCTGTTACACACGCTCCATCTCCTCTTGCTGTTGCTGCTGCTCCTCCTCCTGCTGCTCCTCCTGCAGCTAAAAGCACTGTTGCTGCTGCTGCTGCTGCTTCTGCAGCTTCTTCTGCAGCAGCGTGTGCTCCTGCCTACAGGAGGTCCTCCTACACAAGCGCCACCACCTGCTGCTCCTGCTGGTCCTCCTCCTGCTAAAACTGCTGCTAAAACTGCTGTTGCTGCTTCTGCTTCTGCTGCTCCTCCTCCTCCTCCTCGTGCTGCTGTTCTTCCTGTTGCAGCAGCAGCAGTAGCTAGCAGCAGCTGCAACAGCTGCAGCAGCTAGAGGAATCTGTATGTGAGTTGAAGGGAATCTTTTGCTTCGCCCCAAAAGTTTGGGAACGTCTTCTCCACACACTGCCACTAAACAAACACACAAGCAGCAGCAGCAGCAGCAGCAGCAGCAGCAGATACAGGAGCAGCAGGAGCGGATACAGCAGCAGAAGCAGCACCAGCAGCAGCAGGTACAGCAGAAGAAGCAGCAACACGGCAAAACAGCAGCACCAACAGTACGACTACCACAAGGAGCACCAACACCACCAGCGCGACGACCATCACCAGCAGCAGCAATAGCAGCAGCAGCAGCAGCAGCAGCAGCAGTGCAGCAGGAGTAGCTAACATCTAGTATGTATATATCTGGTCTTTTAATTGTTAATATTGCCCAAGACATAGCCAATCTATGATCCCCATGAGACTTAAGAACAATAAGTCTGCTGGTGTCTTGCTGCTGCTGCTGCTGCTGCTGCTGGAGAGTTTGCTTATCCTTCTCCTGCTGCTGCTGCAGTTGCATCTGCCTCATCTGCTGCTGCAGCTGCACCAATAAAACAGGCGGAGGTATAGCTACTGCTATATAATCCTTTGCTACCCATACTGTATATCCTGCTTGCTGCAGCTCTGCTGCTACTGCTGCTGCTCTGCTGCTCTCCTTATATTGTAAGGATTGTATACCATACAGACAAATGAACCTCCATTCTGTTGCTTCTGCTGTTTCTGCTGCTTCTTCATCTCCTGTCTCTGCTGCTGCTGCTGCTTCAGGGGTATCCATAAAATGACAACGGAAGGGAGGACGTCCTAACCCAAACATTTTCTTTCGAGTTTGTCTGTTGACGTTGGTGCTGCAGCGGCTGCAGTTGCTGCTGAGTTCCCATATGCTGCAGCTGGCGCTGCGGATGTTCCTATTACATTTTATTAATGCTAGCTCTGTCTCCAGTAAGAATTGTAGACTCTTTCTCTCCTCCTCGCTGCAGGGTGGCACATAGTAGCTGCTGCAGTTCCTGCCGCTGCCGCTGCTGCTGCTGCTGGTGGTATCAGCACCAGCAGGAAAAGGAGGAACAAATGGTCTGCTGCAGCAAGGTGTAACTGTATGTATAGCAGCAATAACAGCAACTAATGTAGGTACACAATCAGGTATTGATTGCATATTAATAAATACATTCTTTCTTACTATATTATTATCTTTTTTTATTTCTTTTTTACCTATAAATACTAGTCCTTCTTCCTTCCCTCTCTTTGAGGTGTGCGTACACCCCAATCCTAATGCTGACAACAGCAACGGGAAATAACGATCTCCTTGCAATGGTGACTTGCTGCAGCAACAACAGCAACAACCAGCATCAGCAACAGCAGCAGCAACAGCAACGGCAGCAAGAAAAGCACAATATACAACGAAGTAATACGAGAGCAGCAGCAAAAGGTGACGCCTAGGCAGCAACATCCAGCAGCAGACAGCAGCAGCAATAACAGAAGCAGCAGCAATAACAGCAGCAACAGCAATAGCAGCAGCAATAGCCACAGCAATAGCACCAACAGCAGTAATAGCACCAGCAGCAGTAATAGCAGCAGCAGCAGTAATAGCAGCAGCAGCAGCAGCAAATTACCTGCTAACGTTGACGGCAACCTTAGCAGAAGAAACAGCAGCAAATCCAAAGAAATAAGAAGCAGCAGATGCGTCCCCTTCTACGAAGAAATGTCTTAGATCTTCTTTTGCTGCTGCTGCTGCTGCTGCTGCTGCTGCACCAGCAGCTGCTGCTACTGGACTGCCTTGCTCCTGCAGATACTGTTGCTTCCTCTCATAATACTCCTGCAGCAGCAGCGGCGGCGTATCCTCCTGCATGCCTTCCTCCCTATCCTGCAGCTCCTGCAGGTGCTGCAGCTGTTGCATTTCCTGCAGCTGCTGCAGCTGCTGCACTTCCCGCCGCTGCCGCTGCTGCTCATAATCTTCTTCCTCCCCCACATCTATTCCCTGCTCCTGCAGCATCACCGCGTGCTCCCGCCTAAATCGCTGCTGCCTATAAAATTCTTCTTCCTCCTCATCCTCATCATCATCATCCCCTATCAGTACTCGCTGCCGCAGGAAGAAATCATCATCGTCGTCTTCGTCGTCCTCTTCGTCCCTCAGAGGCTGTAACAGCAGCAGCTGCTGCTGCTGCTGATTGCTACAGCCGGTGCTAATGCCGCTACCTATAGGTAATACACGAAAGGTAGATGGTGGGGTGTATATACACCTAAAACCCCACACATGCATCAATCGTAAAGTCATCAACAAATAAGGAAGAGAAAGAACATCTTCTTGTCTTGTTATAACTTTTTGTTTCTTCTTCCTCATGCTGCTGCTGCTGCTGCTGCTGTAGCCGTTGCTGCACCAGATACTGCTGCTGCTGTAGCCGTTGCTGCACCAGCTACTGCTGCTGCTTGCAATAGTACTAGTAATATCTTCCTCCGCCTCATCTTTTTTTACTAATACTATAGATATTGCCTGCTGCAGCAAGGGAGAGACCATTAACAAGGAGGAAGCAAATTGGCTGCTGCTGCTGTTGGATACAAAGACACAGCAGCAGGTGAGTTGCTGCTGCAGTACATAATAGTACAGTTGCTCCCTTAGTTGTTCAACTGTATATTCATCATCCTTGTTGCTGTTCTTGCTGCTGCTGCTGCTGCTCATGCTGCTTAAGCTGCTGCTCCCGCTGCTCCTGCTGTTCCCCCTGCTGTTCCTCCTGCCTTCCCTCTTGCTGCTCTCCTGCTCCTGTAGTAGTCTACCTAATTCATAACGCATTTGCTGCAGCAGCAGCAGCGGATCTTTATACGTCAGCAGCAAGGGTAATGTGTGCTGCTGGTCCTCGTCTCCTCCTCCTGCACCTCCCTCTTCTTCTTCTTCTTCTTCTCGTTCTTCTTCCTGTTTATTTATTATATTTATATTATCATCATTATTTTTAACAGAGGAGACAGATATACAATTAAATAAACCTGTTGTTGCTGCTACTAAGTCTCCCATAGGACGACGGCGTAGCTGACTGTCTCCATCCAGCAGCAACTGGAATACTGGTGCTGCAGCAGCAACAGCAACAGCAGAAGCAGCAGCAGCAGCAGCAGCAGCAGCAGCAACAGCAGCAATAGCAGCAGCACAAACAGGAAGAGAAACAGCAAGTGATGCAGAAGCACAACACACGCACACACACAGATCGTGACAGCAGCAGCAGCAACTGCAGCAGCAGCTGCTGCAGCAGCAAACGTCAGATGATAAACAGCAACAGTTACAGCAGCAACAGCAGAAGCAGCAGCAGCAAAAAAGGAGTGTATCCTTACGTTCTGGCTCTTCGTCCTCTTCGTCTGCATAAGCGCCATAATATTCTTCTAGTTCCTCCTCCTCCTCTTCCTCCTCCTCTTCTTCTTCCTCTTCTTCTTCTTCCTCCTCTACCTGTTTTAATCCTGCTACTGCTGCTGCTGCTGCTGTTGCTGCTCTTGATGCTTGTCTTGCTGCCCGCCTTGCTGCTCTCCTTTGTGCTCGTCTTGCTGCTCTAGCTCGTTCAATAGCTGCTAAGCTTTTTTCTTTTTCTTCTTCTTTTTCTCTCTTTTTTTGCATAATATAATTAAATGCCCATGTATATGTTGCATCAATAAGAAGATAAAAACAAAAAGGAAATAAAAAACGGCTTGTTGTGCCGCTACCCATACAGTCTAATCTTAGGCATTCTCCCTGCATATATACATATACATATATACATATATACATATACATATACATATACATATCTACATATACATATACATATACATATACATATACATATACATATACATATACATATACAAATTCACATATTTGCACGTATGTATGTATACATAATAATAAATAGCTCCCCTGTATACATACGTATACTCGTAAATACGTACATATACATATATACGTATACATATACGCTTATATATTTACACGTACATATGTATGTAAGCACTAGATAAACAATCTAACTGTATAAATACGTAAATACGTACGTAAATACGTACATATACATATTCATATGCATATCCATATATTTGTACGTATATACCTATATAAGTTATTAGTTAATTACCTACGTTAATTAATTAATTAATTAATTAATTAATTAATTAATTAATTAATTAATTAATTAATTAATTGAATTAATAATAAATAAATATATATATAACTAACCAATTAATTAGTTACTCAGTTAATGTACTCACCATACTGCTGACATTGCTACTGCTGCTGCTGCTGCTGCTGCTGCTGCTGCTGCTCCTGCTGCTGTTGCTGCTGCAGCTGCAGTATATAAGCTTACTGGTTTAATAGCAGCAGCAATTGGCTCTCCTTCCTTTCTTTCTCTCTCCTCCAACTCTGCCTCAAAAATATGCGCGTTATGGCCTGTACACAAACCCTAAACCCTAAACCCTAAACCCTAAAAATTTTTTCATAGCATAAAAAAAAATAGTTTCTCAATTTATATTTACAACTAATTATTTATTTATCTTTTTTTTTATTTATTTACCTCTATTTAATTTAATATTTGCTAGCTGCAGTTGCTGCAGTGCCAATGTCATGGCTACTGTGTCGCTGCAGCAAGGCAATCCGTGCAGCAATGCGCGCCTCTTCTTCCTGTCGTCGCTGTTGCTGCTCCTGTTGCTGCTGTTGCTGCTGTTGCTGCTGCTGCTGCTGTACCTGCTGCTGCTGCTGCCGTTGCCGAAGGCAACCCACATAGCAGCGAGGAGGAGCACCCGATTGGCAACCGACTTCGACCCTGAAAAACATAGAGACAGCAGCAGCAGCAGCAGCAGCAGCAGCAGCAATATTAGCAGCAGCAGCAGCAGCAATATTCGCAGCAGTACCACAACCAATATTAGCAGCAGCAGTTGTCCTACCTGGTACAAATGCATCGCTGCAGAACTGATCCATGTCGCACTCATTTTTGTCTCTTGCTGCTTTTGCTGCTGCTATTGCTGCTGCTGTTGCTTCTGCTGTTGCTGCTGCTGTTGCTGGTGCTGCTGCTGGTGCTGCCGCTGGTGCTGCTGCTGTTGCTGTTGCCGTTGCTGTTGCAGCAGCAGCAGCAGCTGCTGCTGCTGCTGCTGCTGCTGTTGCTCCTCCTGGTCCTTTGCAGTTAGAATAGCAGCAGCAGCAGCAGCAAGAGGAGCAGCAGCAGCAATTAGATGTAGCACAAATAAGAGGAGAGAAGAACTGTTTAATTTGTTTATAGGTGGCACTTATAGATACAAAGGAGACATTATTTGGATAAACAAAACTTATTTCTCCTTTTTTATTCTTTTTATCCCCTAATAAGCGTAATAACCAATTCTGCTGCTCCTGCTGCAGCAGCAGCTGCTTCTGCTGCTCTTGCTGCAGCAGCAACTGCTCTTCTTCTTCCTGTTCCTGTGAAGGTCGCTGCTTCTGCTCATCATCATCCTCCTCCTCCTGCTGTTGCTGCTGCTGCTCCTGGTGCTGCTGTTCCTGCCGTCGCTGCTGCTCTTGCTCCTGTTCCTGCTGCTGCTGCAGCTGCTGCTGCAGCGGTGGTGGCAGCAACTGCTGCAGCTGTACAGGTAAATATACAGGTAATTTAAACCTCTTAAAAGCGAAAAAAAGAAGGAAAAAAAGAAGAGAATTATTAAACCCTAAAAAGGATATTAAGGAAGATTCAAGTACGCATCCAACGGATACACATTCTCCATGGGCCCTGCAAAAAAAAAAAAAAAATCCTAAACCCTAAACCCTAAACCCTAAACCCTACTAAACCCTAAAGCCTACTAAACCCTAAACCCTACGGCATAAACTTTTGAAGGAGAAGCAACATCCAAGAATAAACATATATGCACTAAATATACACAGAAACAACAAACCCTAAAAATATGAAAAATTCAAACCCTAAACCCTAAACCCTAAACCCTTACCAATTAATTCCTGGTGTAATCTCTATAGCATGGCCAATAGTGTGACCAAAATTAAGAACACCACGAATATTATTTTCTTTAAGATCAGCAGCAACAACTGCTGCCTTTAGTGCAACAGCAGCAGCAACTACACCTAACAATGGAAATAATTGCTGCTGCTGCTCTTTTTCCTGCTGCAGCTGATGCTGCTGCAGCAGCAACTGAGCAGGTTGAGGCTCCTGATCAACCCCCAAGCATTTAGGGTCTACAGTTAATAGATAATGGAGGAAGGCAGGGCTTAGAGCAGCAGCTGCACACAGCAGCAGCAGCAGCAGCAGCAGCAGCAAGACAGACACGAACACTCATAAACCCTAAACCCTAAACCCTTCTAGGGTTTATGTGACGGACCCAGTTGTTGTGTTCTCTTTCTCCATTTCGTTCTTACTGTTTAGGGTTTAGGGTTTCGGGTGTACGGTTTCGGATATTTTTAGGGTTTAGGGTTTTTTTAGGGTTTAGGGTTTAGGGTTTACCAATTTTCACCACCTCCGCCAATCCACTCCTCATCTGTCTGCTATCTAGGGTTTGTAGGAAAGAAAAGTTAATAAAGCAAAAAGAAGGGCAATAAAAGGTGCCCAACATATTCTTTAGTCCTTTTGCATTTACTCCTGTTTTTCCTGAATATATATATATAAACCCCAAACCCTAAACCCTAAACCCTAAACCCTAAACCCTTAAACTAGGAAAGCAAGTAACGACCCCTAGAAATAGTAGCAGCAGTAACACTAAACCCTAGACCCTATATTGTTGTGTTGCAGCCATACTTCTAGGATTTAGGGTTTCTTTAGGGTTTGGGGTTTTTTAGGGTTTAGGGTTTAGGGTTTACTGTACCTCCGACAGCAGCATCAACAGCAGCAAGAAGCGTAGTAGGCAGCAGCAGCAGCCGCAATCCGCGCAGCAGCAGACTGCTGCAAAAAGAGATTAGATCCGTTGTTGCTCCTCCCCCTACAGCAGCAATTACTGTATCCCTATCTAGTATGAATTCGTCATTTGCTGCTGCTGCTCCTGCTGCTGTTGCTCCTAGTTGTGTTGCTGCTCCTGCTGCTGTTGTTGTACCAAACACACGCACCACCCTGCAGCAACTCCCGCTGCTGTTGCTGCTGTTGCTGCTGTTGCTGCTTACAGCAGGGGAAGGTAGCCAAGTTCCCCCGTCTTGTAGCTGCAGTTGTTGCTGTTGCTGCTGCTGCTGCTGCTGCTGCTCCTTCTGCCTCTGGTTCTGCTGAGATAGCTGCAGCAGCAACTCGCTTATATATATAGCAGATTGGGGTGTCTTTGCAGCTTCTCCTCCATAGACAGCAAAGAAGACACAAGGTATTGGTTTTCCTTTCTTTTTCTGCTGCTGCTGCTGCTGCAGTACGGGCCCATGCTGCCGCTGCTGCCGCCGCTGCTGCTGCTGTTGCTGCTGTTGCTGTTGCTGTTGCTGCTGTTGCTGTTGCTGTTGCTGCTGTTGCTGTTGCTGTTGCTGTTGCTGTTGCTGCTGTTTCTGTTGCTGTTGCTGTTGCTGTTGCTGCTGCTGCTGCTGCTGGTTAGTTTGTCCTTCAGGTAGCAAGGGAGGAGGAATAAAGCAGCAAAGGCAGCAGTCGGTGCAGTATATGCTGCTGTTGCTGCATTTGCTGCTGCTGCTGCTGCCACAGCTAGAGCATATAACCCTGTTGCTGCTGCTGCTGCTGCTGCTGCTGCTGATGTTGATGTTGATGTTGATGCTGATGCTGGTGCCGGTGCAGCAAACACAACGAGCTAATTCTTTTATTCTTCTTCTATGCTGAGGGAATTTAAGAACTTCTCCGTCAATAAAAAAGCAGTAGGAGGAAACACCCTATACACACAAACCCTAATCCTTAAACCCTAAACCCTAAACCCTAAACCCTAGACCCCATACCCTACTAGACCCTAGACCTAGACCCTACTAAACCCTACTAGACCCTAATCCTAGACCGTACTAGACCCTACACCTAGACCGCACTAGACCCTACCAGACCCCAGACCCTACTAGACCCTACTAGACCCTAGACCTAGACCCTACTACACCCTACTAGACCCTAAACCTAGACCCTTTTAGACCCTACTAAACCCTAGACCTACT
>NW_013563978.1:14308-16857 GCF_000499605.1 Eimeria maxima | reverse complement strand
ATATATATATATATATATATATATAAGACAGTAAACCCCAAACGCTAATCTTATTTCTATGATTATTATTAACTGCTTTTGAGGGTTTAGGGTTTAGGGTTTATTGTCTTACGTATATCAACCTCCACCTTATCCCAACATGTAAACCCTTGAGGCATAGCCCTAACAGGTCCACCAGCAATAGGTTCATAATCCTGCACATACCCCAAATAAACCCTAAACCCTAAACCCTAAACCCTAAACCCTAAAAAGCCTTCCTACGTCCCATGTATATAGAAAAGGGTTAACCAAGTATGTAAAAAAATAAAAGAGTAAATAAGAGGGTATAAAAGAGTAGATTAGTGTTGATAAGGATGAATTAGGGTTTAGGGTTTAGGGTTTAGGGTTTAGGGTTTAGGGTTTAGGGTTTACCTTATCAACATTTTTAATAGCTGCTGCAGGCTCACTAAGTATCCATAAAGGAAGAGCTAAATTAAGGAAAGTATTTTTATATAAAGATAAATCCTTAAGATAAATAAATTGTTGTATATTATTATAATTAATTAATTTATTATTAATTAATTTATTATTATTATTATTATTATTATTATTATTATTATTATTAATTATATAATTAATTATATTATTACTTATATTTATATTATTTATATCCTTAAATACACGAGCAGCAACTTTTATGAATTCTGCTGCAGCAAGAGCAGCAATTGCTGCAGTAGTAGTAGATACAGCAGGAATAATTCTTCCTGCAATTTGTTTAGTTTTTATTTTATTAATTAAATAATTATTATTTATATTATTATTATTATTATTATTTATATTATTATTATTATTATTATTATTTATATTTATATCTATATTTATATTATTTATCTTATAATTCTCCCCTCTTAGTGTTGCTGCTGCATGCACAAAGTCTACATGACCACTGGTCACGTCATCTTTCTCAAATTGTACAGCAATAAATCGTAAATTCTCCAGGCCCCCTATACATAAATACATAAATAAATAAATATATTTATTTATTTATTTATTTATTTTATTTATTTAATTTGTTTATTACGTTGTTTGTTTTTTTGTTTACGTGGCTATTTATCTATGTATTATATACAGTATAGGTATTATTATATGCAACAACAACAGCAGCAGCAGCAGCAGCAGCAACAACAGCAGCAGCAACAGCAGCAGCAGCAGAAAGGAGGAGGAGGGATATAATATAATCCTACGTAGACTAAGGAGTTGTTGTTTAATTTCTTGTAATCTTTCTGCCTCATCATCTGCTCCTTCTAATGCTGATTGTAGGGATTGATCTTTGCTGCTGCTGCTGCTGCTGCTGCTGCTGTTGCTGCTAGGTGTCTCCTCTCCATCATCAATTATTATTCGTCTCTTTTTCTCCTCATATGCTTGTAAAGGAACTTTTGCTGACATCTCTCGTACCTTCTCCATGTCCTTCTCCTCAGGTATACCCTGCAGCAGCAGCAGCAGCAGCAACAGCAACAGCAGCAGCAGTAGCAGCACCAGCAGCAGCAGCAGTAGTAGTAATACGAGTGAAGTGAGTAAATGTCTTATATTAGGTGTATAAACCCTAAACCCTCCAAACCCTAAACCCTCCAAACCCTCCAAACCCTAAACCCTCCAAACCCTCCAAACCCTAAACCCTCCAAAACCCCTCCAAACCCTTTAATCCTCCCCTAACCCCCCCCCTGTTATAACCCCTTAAACAAATTGTCTCTCTTTCCTCATCTGCCTGTGAATAATATATATAAACCCTAATAAAGGGTTTAGGGTTTAGTTAAAAGTATAGAACTTACGAATGCATGCGCAAATAATTTAGTAGCATAGAATACAAAATCAAGATGTATAGGATGCATAGAATTATAAATAATTTCTTGTGGTGGTTTCTTAGGGGGAGACCAGAAGGGTAGACCAGAGGAAGTAATATGATTAAGAGGGAAGGCAGTAAGTAAATTATTTATTTGTATATTAAATAAATCATTAAATATATTTACGGATAATCTTATACATCCTTCTATTGTACCTTTCTTACACATTATTGTACCACCAATACTGCTGCTGCTCCTGTTGCTGTTGCTGCTGTTGTTGTTGTTGTTGCTGCTGCTGCTTGCGGGGTTATCATAGAATATAGATAATGTCTGCTGCAGCTGCTCTAGGCGTTGTAGTTGTTGCCCTGTGCTCCCCTCTGCATGCATACACACAGCAGCAACAGCAGCAATTGCAGCAACAGCAGCAACAATATTAATAATAATAGTAACAATAGCAGCAGCAACAATAAACACAGCAAAAAAAAGGGGAAAAAAAAAGAATAAAAACAGCAGCAGCAACAGCAAGTAGCATTATATATATACAATATATATTAGGGTTTAGGGTTTAGGGTTTAGGGTTTAGGGTTTACCAGATAAGACTTGTTTAAGATATTGATTAGGGTTTGTTATAAAATTATTTGCCTCAGACATTCTTTGATAAAAAAAACCCTCAAATATATCACGAGCCCACTCTATACAAAAAAAAAAAAAAAAAAAAAAAAAAAAAAA
>NW_013563978.1:0-12500 GCF_000499605.1 Eimeria maxima | reverse complement strand
GAATTGACGATTTAAATTACTTAATTCAATTAAATCCCCATCAGTAATTATTAATTTTCCTCCTTTTTCTTTTTTTTTATTATTTATATTTATATTTATATATTTATGTATTTTTTTTATATATCTATAATATGAATCAGGAGCTGTACATACACCCGAAAGTGCCATCAACTTTAATAATTCACAACCTAATGCACCAGCACCAACTATAAATATATTTAATTTATTTATATGTTTAATAAATAAATCACCAAATATACCCAACATATCTGCACCCTCATTATCTAATATATCTTCTTCTTCCTCCCCTTCCTCCTTTTCCTCCTCTTCCTCCTTCTCCTTCTCCTTCTCCTTTTCTTGTTCCTCCTCTTCCTGTTGCTGCTGCTGCTGCTGCTGCTGCTGCTGATCTAATTGATATAAATAATCAATAAAAGGAGAAGGAGGTATTGCCTCTAATGCATCTAAATAAAGAAATCCTTTTAATGGTGTATATTTACCACAGAATTTAACGATTTCTTGTGCTAATACACCACCACAAAAAGAAGAAATAAATGTTATACAACAAGGAGAATAACGTATAACATGATCTATTATTTCTTTATCTATTTCTTCTTTTATATCTATATAACATCTTAATTCATCCTCATCTTCTTCCTCATTATAATATTCATTATCTCCTTCTTCTTCTTCTCCTATATTCTTCTTCTTCTTGTTATTATTATTGTTTTCTCCTCCAACTTGTTGCTGCTGTTGCTGCTGTTGCTGCTGTTGCTGTTGCTGCTGCTGCTGCTGCTGCTGTTCTTTTTGCTGTTTTATTTGTTGCAGTCTTTGTTGTTCTTGTTCTTTATGTAATTTACTATCTTGTATAATTTTATGTGCAATTTGTATAGCCCTATTAACACATTTATCTGCATCTTCCTTAGCAGCAATAGCAGCAGCAGCAGATTGATCACCATTAGCAGCAGCAGCAGCAGCAGCAGCAAGATTATTATTATTATTATTAATTAAATGTTTATATAAAATAGGATGAGGAGGATATTGACCTTTTCTCTCATTTAATAATAATAATAAGGACATAAAGGATAAATGTAATTGTATAGGGTTATTAAACTTATATAAATCAGGAATAAGAAGAGAATATTCTTTATGGTATATAGGCTTATATAAAGAATTAATAAAAGAACGATTATATAAATAAAAAGAATTAGGTAATTGTTTTATTATTCCTCCTTGTTTATATGCAGAAAATAATGATGTATCTATATCTATTATAAATGAACTTTTTGTCCTTATTTCCTTTATCCTTATTTTCTTATATTTATTTATTTCCTCCATACCCTCTACATCTTTTATTATAATATAATCTCCTTCTTGTACAGGTAATGATTTATAATTATTATTATTATTATTATTATTACTATTTGTATTATTATCTAGGTGTACATACACCTCACCACCATCCTTACTATTACTTATATATGTTATTATTAATTCTTTTCCTTCTTCTCCTGTTGCATCTAATACCTTAAATCTTTCCCCATAGTCTACAAATATATTTGTACATAAACCTGCAACTATACCAACAATAAATCCCTTCTTTCTTCTTCTGCATATATTATTTAGATGCGCTATTCTATCATATGTACCATAACATACTACTAATACATCATATTTACTTATTGTCTCCTGTATATATACATATACATATACATATACATTTACATTTATATATATACATTTATTATTTATTATTTATATTTATTTATTTATTTTATTTTCTATTTTATTTTGCTCGTTTTTTGGGGAAAAAATAACGATTCTCGAGGGTTTAGGGTTTAGGGTTTAGGGTTTATGTTTGCAATGGTGTTGTTAATTATGTATTAACAGCAACAAAAGCAGCAGCAACAATTACAGCAGCAACAATTACAGCAGCAGCAATATATGAGTATCTTCTTGTTTCTGATTGTTCTTCTTCTATTTCTTACAACAGCAGCAACAGCAACAGCAGCAACAGCAACAGCAGCAACAGCAGCAACAACAGCAGCAGCAGCAGCAGGAGCAGCAGTAAGTATATATATACCTCTGAGAGTTCTTCTTCTGTTTCTTCTTGTACAAGAACATAATCATTTAATGCAGATAAATAAGAAAGAGATGCTGCTGCTCTTCTTTGTCCTATTGATGATTTACTAAATGTAAAACAACTCCCTGTATATATATACATATATATACATTTATTATTTATTTATTTATTTATTTATTTATTTATTTATTTATTTATTTATTATTTATATATCTTATCTATGTATTATATATATTCACCTTATGTGGATAAAAAGAGACAGGCAGAGAGAGAGAGAGAGAGAGAGAGAAAAAGGAGACAGAAAGACAAAGGGAGACAAATAAATAAGACAAATAAATAAGACAAATAAAGGAGACAAATAAATAAGACAAATAAAGGAGACAAATAAATAAGACAAATAAAAGGAAAATATGAGGAAGAAGACAGAAAGAGGAAACAGATAAAACAAACAATACACAAAAAAATGACAAAAGGAGACAAATAAATAAATAAATAAATAAATAAATAAATAAATAAATAAATAAATAAATAAATAAGTAAATTACCCAGGTCTCTTCCTCTGACGAGTTGAGGGTCGTGGAGACCAACAACACCAGGACCAGCTAATATTAAATTCTTTGCTGTATACACAACAACATACAAGACATAATAATAATAATATATATTATTTTATGGCTAGCTAGCTAGCTAGTTAGTTAGCTAAATATATAAATAAATTAAATAAATAAATAAATAGATTAATAGGTAGCTGTAGTAGGTATATATTTAGACAGGTAGGTAGGTAGATGGCAAGAAAGAAAGATATCACTACATAGCTAGCTAACTAGCTAGTTAGCTAGCTATGTATATATATATACTGACTATCTAGGTAACTAACTAATTAGTTAGGTACCTATCTATACATATAAATACATATATATATACATATATACATAAATATAAATATATATAAGATAGATAAATCTATAGATGAATTGCCTATAAACATAATCCCTGTATATATAAAATATAATAAAACATCACCACCAACAACAACAAACAAACAAACAAACAAACAAACAAACAAACAAACAAACAAACAGCAGGAGGAGGAGGAGGAGCAGTATTAGTATTAGTATGAGTATTAGTAGTAGTGACTTACCACATTCAACTCCTTGTCCATTAAGACCGGAGATGAGTACCTTAGTATTAATTAATTTACCCATCGTCTCTAATCCAAATGTACCTATCTGACGACTATATAAATCTGTATCTATTATCTTACCACTACCTACTATATTATTGTTGCTGCTGCTGCTGCTGCTGCTGCTGCTGCTGCTGCTGTTGTTGTTGTTATTTGTTGTTGTTGTTGTTGTACTGCTGCTTGTTGTTGCAGCAGCAGCGGCTATGCCGCCACTGCTGCTGCTGTTGCTGTTGTCTGGTTGGCTCCCCATCCTCCTCTTCTGCAAAAAAAAAAGAGAAGAATTATTTTATGTCAGGAAATAATCTATAATTCATTAATTATATTTATACAGCAGCAGCAGCAGCAGCAGCAACAGCAGCAAAAGAAGCTGTAATTATATATGTTTATTTATCCATATACAATAACAAGCAATAACAGCAACAACAACAAGAAAGAAGCAGCAACAAATTAGTCATGTATAATGCTGCAGTTTATACAGACAGACAGACAAACAGACAGACAGCAGCAGCAGCAGCAAAAGGTATTGTTAGGAATAGTCTGCTGTTGATGTTGCTGCTGTTGTTGCTTTTTCTGTTGTTGCTGTTTCTGTTGTTGCTGTTGCTGCTGCTGCTGCTGCTGCTGCTGATGTGGTGTGCTGTGCTGCTCCTCTGCTGTCTTTGCTGCGTCTCTTGTATTCATAAGATGGTTATATATAAAAAAGAATAAAAAAAACAAACCTTTTATGTTCTTTTCTTGTTAATTAAAACAAAGAAATCTTTTTGTTGTTTTTTTTTTTTTCCTGCTGCTGCGCAACAAAAGGAAGGAGAGGAGCAGCAAATAAATAAAAGAAGGTATACAATCCTCAATAAGGTCCTTATTAAGGATTAAATTATATACAAAGATATAAAGAAAATAAAGAATATTAATAAATTAATAAATATATATATATGCACAACATAAACATAAAAAAATATATTTATATATACGTATAAGAGGCCCCTTAATAAACAGCCACCGCCTCTAGACAGCCCCACTGCTCTCTTCTTGTGCATCTCTCTCTGTGTCATCATAGGAGGGAGAGGAGAGGAAATATATTTAATAAAATAGGGGTAAATAAATATAAAAATACTTCTTACCTTTATTATATATACTTTATTAAGAGAATATTATAGAATTTTATAAGAAAATTATCCTTATATATACTTATATTTATATATTTAGCTGCATGCTGCTGCTGACGCTTATACTGGTGGCTGTGTGTGTTGATGGATTCAAGAAATCACATTCAATAAAAAGAGGTCAATTAATTGCAATTGACGGTATAAAGGAAAATAAAAAGGAAAAAAAAAGAAAAAAAAGAAAAAAGTAATTAATAAAAAAAGAAAATTGTTGAATAATGACGGTCTTGAATTAAGTAACCTAATAATAATGCAGGTGTGTTGTGTGTGTATATTGGTCTACTTAATCATATCCTCCTCATCAGTAGATAACAATAAATAAATTATTTTAAAAATAAAATTAATAATCTTTTTAAAGTTATTCAAGTAAATAAAACAATATTAATGAATCTTTTTTGCTTTCCTTTTGTATTCAATACCTTATACAATAAGGTGTACGTACACCCCAAGTGGTCAACCCGCACGATGCGTCGTTCAAAGATGAATTAGCAAGAAAAGGAAGAAAAAAAATAATTTTTT
The DNA here is from genome assembly GCF_000499605.1 of Eimeria maxima. NCBI lineage: Eukaryota > Apicomplexa > Conoidasida > Eucoccidiorida > Eimeriidae > Eimeria > Eimeria maxima. Next base: position 7,561 of record NW_013563978.1, on the reverse strand, counting down.
TGTGTATTTGTTTATATATTCTTGTAAAGAATAATAAATAAAAGTATTCTATTCAAAAGAATGTCTAATTTAATGATATTTTACCTATTTTTTTTCTTGCTTTCCTTCTGCAAATCCTCTACTGCCGAGCAGTTTATTGCACAAAAACCATCACTAAATAAAAATGTATTTTCTGTTCGTTTTAGTTCAGCTGATTTAAAACAAAGTCCTGTAACAGGGTAAATCTTTATTTATTATTTTTCCTCTTTTTTTTTATTGTATATCATCACACTCCTCTCCTTTTTCTTTATAATAATAATATAATGACCTTAACTACTACCCCTCCTTAGACTGCTGCAGGTAAATATTCAATAAACAAATAATTAATTCATCAATAAAAAAAATAAATAAATAAAAATATATTTCTTTAGACGCTAATGGCTCTCCTTTCTTCAATTCTCCCTAAACCAGCAGCGCCTAAGCGAGGAAAAGAATTAGCGGTATATTATTAATATAATTATATTTATATTTATTTATATTATTTTATATAAATAAAAAGAAGAAAAGAAATGTTAAATATTATTTATTTTATTATATTTAATTATAATTGTTTATCTGCATGCATTTGTTTTATTAAGGGGCCTGAGGAAGAAACTCCCTTTAATACTGTCTTACAACGAGCATTAAAGGAGGTACGCTACGTATAGATACAAACAAATAATAAATATTTATTTATTTATTTATTTTAGTTATTATTATTTATTTATTTTTTTATTTATTTACTTGTTTATTCTTTTATTTATTGTGTCTATTTTATTATACATGTAGGCGTGCTGTTTATATGTTTCCCCTATACCTATGAGTTTCTTTATTTTCTTGTTTTCTTTATTCCTCTTTTATTATTATTATTAATTAATTAATTAATTAATTAATTAATCTGTCTATTTGTTTATTTATATTTAATTAAATAATATTTATAGACAGAAGGAAAGATATCTTCTTCCTTAAAGGAGGCAAATAGCAATGATAAATTAAATAATGGTAAAGACCATGGGGTGTATCTACACCTTTATTTATTACTTTATTATTTAATCTTTTATTTGTTTATTTATTCCTTCTTTCTTCCCTTTTTTCTTCTCCTTTATTGTTTAATTTATTTGTCTCTGCATGCAGAGCTCCTTCTTCTGGCTGAGGAAAGGCTCAAGAAATTCTGGTACACAAACCCTAAACCCTAAACCCTAAACCCTAAACCCTAAACCCTAAATCTTTAAACCCTAACCCTTCCTTTACTGTTTTCTTCCAGGTATATTGGCCAATGCAGGTTGGTCTTCGCTTCCTTATGACATCTAAACCCTAAACCCTCTAAACCCTAAACCCTCGACAGAAGAGATTACAGCGCACCTTGTCCCCTAGATTGGACTCTTTCAGGTGCTCCAACTGAAGGTGAGGGTTTAGGGTTTAGGGTTTAGGGTTTAGGGTTTAGGGTTTGCGGTTCTGTTGTCTGCTGTTAGAAGATAAGTAGCCAACATTATGCACTACCCATAAACCCTTTTTCTTTTCTTCTTTGTTTTAACGGAGGGTTTTGTTGTGCTGCTGTTGCTGCTGCTGTTGCTGCTGCTGTTGCTGCTGCTGCTGCTGCGTTTGCCTGTTTTCTACCTTTAAACCCTTTTAGGCCTTTGCATTCCTCCCGAGAGTTACACGGGGCCGTAAGACAAATAAATAAATAAATAAATAAATAAATAAATAAATATTATTTTATTTACGTGTTTATATTTTAATAATATATTATTTACTACTTTATTATTTATTTATTTATTTAAGTTATTTATTTATTTATTTATTTATTTATTTATTTATTTATTTATTTATTTATTTTAGTTGTTCGTCTAGTGTGATTTCTTCTTCTTCTCCTCTTGCTAAAGAAAACTTCGCATGGAGATGTGCTGTACAGTGGAGGTGTATAACAAGTATATTTAATTAATTAATTAATTAATTAATTTAATTAATTAATTAATTAATTTAATTAATCAGTTATTGTTAAGGGGTTGCTGATTTGCTTGTTTCTTGCCCTTATTGTCTGTTTATTAATTGTCTCTTTGTGTCTCTTTTTGTCTCCTTTTTAAATAACTCATTTATATTCTCCTGCTGCTGCTGTTGCTGCTGCTGTTGCTGCTGCTGCTGTTGCTGCTGCTGCTGTTGCTGCTGCAGGCCCACCAAGAGACAATAACGCCAACTGCCCAGAGACCTGGGCCTATATAAAACGCGGTGTATGCGCAGCTCCCTTCGTAAGATTATGCCTCCTTAATTAATTATTAATTAATTAATTAATACATGCTATTATACATATAAATAAATAAATATTTAATTATAAATAAATTATTATTTAAGTATAAATAAATAAATATTTAAATATAAACATATATATGGTTGTATAGTTGTGCTTATATAAGAAGGAACAAAAACTGACTACTAAACCCTAAACCCTAAACCCTAAACCCTAAACCCTAGACAAAAAGGAGAAAACAAATATTTGTATTCAGAGTTACAGAGGGCCTTGTACCCCCTTTATGGATTTCTCCCAGTATACAGCTGAAGAAAGACTCCAGTAAGCCACAAACCCAAAACCCTAAACCCTAAACCCTAAACCCTAATTCATCATATTTTGCGACTGTTGCAGATGGGCAGAAAGATGTGAGCAGCGACCTTTCCAGCACCTGCAAACCCTAAACCCTAAACCCTAAACCACAGGCAATGCGCCGTGGCCAGCTGTTGTTATAAAAGAAGGGGGGGCCATTCCTGCTGTTAAAGAAAAGGCCTATAAACCCTTAGGAGGGCCTGTAAGGGAGGTAAGATAAATTAGTGTTTAGGGTTTAGGGTTTAGGGTTTATAAACACTCTGCAGGACGGCACACTCTTCCCTGTCACAGTTTAAACCCCCTTCTGGTGCTGGCAATACAAAACCCTCGAGGGTTTATAACTCAGCTTGCCAGCCGAACATTTTAGGGTTTAGGGTTTAGGGTTTATGCTTAGTTTGTACCCTGTAGGGTTTTACTTAACGATTTCATAACACAGAAATCGAAGTGTAGGGTTTAGGGTTTATGGTTATCTCATAAAACCCTAAACCCTAAACCCTAAACCCTAAATTGTTGTTTAGACAGTCCAGCAAACAAAGGGTTTATAGACAAGAGGTTCAATTCCCTATCCGAACACCCAAAAACTGCTGTTGCTGCAGCACCTGCTACTGTTGCTGCTGCTGTTGCTGCTGCTGCTGCTGCTGCTGTTTATTTAGTTTCCTGTAAGTATATATTGTATTTGTTTATCTCTTGCTGCTGCTGCTTTTAGGGTTTGCTGCAGCATAGAAATAAATTCATCCCTCTTTGCACCAAATTCATACAAAGTCGTCAAATTCCTCACGCATGCAGCAAACGCTCCAGCCTACAACACAAACCCTAAACCCTAAACCCTAAACCCTAAACCCTAGAGAAGAGGATCGGCAGTCTGCACACAAACCTTTTGCAGCCCGTTCTCAGCAACCCGACCCCTAAACCCTTCTCCAAGCTAAACCCTATACCCTTCTAGATAGTGAAAACCCTAAACCCTAAACCCTTGTAGATACCCTAAACCCTAGATTAGGGTTTACATACAGGGTTTCCTTGAATAAATCCCTCTAAGTCTGCTGTTGCGTCTTCTAATCTTTTTCCATAGAATTTAGCGACAGCCCCATTGTTGCAGCAAACTGCATGCGCTGGAGGGCAGCACATTTCGCATGCAGTACCCCATGGGTCTTCTTCTGTCTTAAGGGGGCCCCCCCCATCACCTGATACTGCAACACCTAGGGGGGCCCCCGATGCATGCACTGCTGCTTCAAATGCATCTGCTGCTGCACCAATGCGTCGCGTAAACATCAGCAGCAAACCGCTGAACAGACAGCAGAAACACTAATTATAATATAATTATACAAACAAGGAGGATAAAGTGGTACGTATACACCCAAACCCTAAATTAGGGTTTAGGGTTTAGACGACTCACTGATTCGTATTGCGAATGCAACTGTCTGAAACCCCCGAACAATCCGCATAAGTAAAATATTGCTCAGCGCAGTCCGTACAACCCATCTGATTACACAAACCCTAAACCCTAAACCCTAAACCCTAAACCCTAAACCCTTGACGGTGTCAGGAAGTCAAACGCTCAGCAGCAATTCACAAACAAGCGGCATACGAGTACGAACTAGATCGTAAGAAGGACCTCCATAAACCCTAAACCCTAAACCCTAATTCTCTTGCCTTAAGAGATATTCTCCCCATGAGGGAAAGAGCAGCAGAAGAACCCTCATCTAGAGGCAACACCTCTTCTTGCAAAACCCTCACAGCCTCCTAAACCACACATGCATGCAGCAGCAGCAGCAACAGCAGCTGCATAACTAGCAGCAGCAGCAGCAGCAGCACGAGCAGCAGCAGCAGCAGCAGCAGCAGCCGTACCTCTGGGTAGTTTGCTGCAGTAAGCACAACAGCTAATAAGAAGGCGGTTTTAATAAGACGAGCCTTCCATAGCCTCTGGCAATTCTGCTCATCTGCTGCTGCTGCTGCTGCTGCTGCTGTTGCTGCTGTTGCTGCTGCTGCTGCTGCTGCTGACTGCATCTGCTGCTTGCAGCGCTGCAGCAGCAAAGATAAGGCGGAGAGAGAATCTAATGAATTACCCCACAGGTGTGGGGCAACAGCAAGAAGGACGTGGAGGCTAAAGGGCACCATGCTCCCTCTGCAGCACATAAACCCTAAACCCTAAACCCTAAACCCTAAACACTAATGTTGGTAGGTGTAAGTTAGAATAATTCCTATTACAGACAAACGAAGGAAACACTAAACCCTAAACCCTAAACCCTCAAACGGCAAACGCAAAACCCTATCTACCTGCCTAACTGTATGTGTCGCATCCCCTATACCTCTCTACCCATAAACCCTAAACCCTAAACCCTAAACCCTAAACCCTAAACCCTAGTATTACTTTTTTCCAGGATATAGATGAGGGTGTTGCTCGTAGTTCCAATAAGGAGCGCATAGATCGCCTAATGCTGCTGCTTCCTCAGCAGCAGCAGCAAATGCCTGCAGCAGCAAAAACCCTCATGAGGTGTCTATACACCCCAGCATTACACCAACAATAACCACTAGGGTTTAGGGTTTAGGGTTTAGGGTTTACCGATAGGCGTAAGAGACAGAAGAAGCGCAATGTACGCAGCTGAAGATACACCCGAGGAGGTAAATTAGAAGACTGCAATACACACAAAACCCTAAACCCTAAACCCTAAACCCTAAACCCTAAAGGCAAAACAACTACCAGCTTCAGCAACACACTAGAAGCATCAGCAGCAGCAGCAGCAAAATAAAAACAACAACAGAAGCAGCGGCAGCAGCATCACCACCACCAGCTGCACAAGCAGCAGCAGCAGCAGCAGCAGCAGTAGCAGCAGCAGCAGCAGCAAAAATACCTGCAGTTTCTCCAATAGTAGGTCTGCTGCTTTCTCCGTCTCTTTTGCACTTATAAGAGAAATAATCAGATCCATATCTGTCTCGACTGCATTTGCTGCTGCTGCTGCTGCTGCTGCTGGCGGTGCTGCTGCTGCTGCTGGCGGTGCTGCTGTTGCTGCTGCTGCAGCAGCAGAACCCGGGCGACCCGGCGGGGGAGGGGGCGGCTGCAACAAACAATGCAATAGACACTCGCAAAAGTGCAGCAAAGGCAGCAGAAGAAGTTGCTGCTGCTGCAGCAACAGCAGCAGCAGCAGCAACCGGTACCGGCGGGCTCAAACAGCGACAGCAGCAGCAGCAGCAGCACCAACAGCAACAGCATACCGCGGGCGGCAGCGGAGGAATGTGCGCGGCGTGTATTATAGATGGATCAATTGGTTGTGTTGCTGCTGCTTGCATGCCCCTCATATCGCTGCTGCTGTAGTTGCTGCTGCTGTAGTTGCTGCTGCTGTCGCTGCTGCTGTTGCAGCTGCTGTAGCTGTTGCAGCTGCTCCCGCTTGCTACAGGCAGCTGCTGTTGTACAAAGGGTCCAGATGCATTCTGTGGATGTGCAGGCTGCGGTGTATGTGCAGCAGCAGCAGTAGCAGGAGCAGCAGCAGGAGGAGGGGGTGTGAGAGGGAGTTGTTGAGGCACGGCAGCAGCTGCTGCCGATTGCCTATACAGCTGCTGCGGTGTATAGGCAGCTCCTTGTCCTTCTCCTGTCATATTCAATAATTTACATTCATTATATTTATATTAAATACTGCACGCAGCAGTTGGGGTGTATAGGCAACTCTACTGCTCACGCCTTTTGCTGCAGCTCCGTATACACCTGAAAAAGAAGCAGCAAAAGGAAATCAGTTGTTATATTTTTTTTCTTTTTTCAATAAAATTCATTTATTCATTTACTTTATTTTAATTTATATTTAATTTTATTTATTTTATTTCTTTTTCTGCAGTAAAAGAACTGCTGCTGCTGCTGCGATCTACCTGCGATCGTCGGCAGCAGCGCCGCTGCATGCAGAAGAAGAAAAGAAGGAAATACAGCAGTAAAAAGGGAATAAAAATGAATTATTTTTTAACTATAAATTAAATAAAATAAAAATTGATTAATTTGTTTTGTTTATTCATTTAATTGTGCCCTTTTAAAGGCAAAGTTGATTCTTTTCCTCTTTTATTGCACAAGAGCTGCACATACACCGCAAATGTGTTTGTTGCATGCAGTTATATTTAATATAAATAATTAATAATAAAGAATTTTATTTTATATAAATACACTGTAATAATATGTATTATATCAATGTAACAACAATAAACAATAATAATAATAAATAATAATAAATAAATAGTAATAATTATTATAGAGGGCGTTAGCCATGTAGACTATTTATATATACAATTTATACAAAAAAGACACTAATAAAAAAGACAATAAATAAAGTGTCTCCTTCCTCTTAATTATTGTCTCCTTTTGTCTTTATTGGCCCTTTTTCCTTCATCCATCTTTTTTCCTCCTTTTCCTCCTTCTTATGTCTCTCCTCCTCTCCACCTCTTTCCCTAAGATATACTATTTATTTGGGGTGTATAGGCACCTCATGAGTATGGGGAGCTGCCTATACACCCGAAACAGCCCCAACTGCATGCACAGCTAGCAGCAAATAGTAACGAAGTGTCTCCTTATCATCAACTGCTACCTGCATGCATGCCTGCATGCATGTATCCTTGCATGCCTGCATGCATGCATGCATGCATTGTTTATATATATAGGTAATAATTATTATATTAAATGTCTCTATAAAGACACAAAAGGAAAAGATTTATTTATTTATTTATTTATTTATTAATAAGACAATAATAATTAAACTGTATAACAAATAGATGTCTTGTTTGGGTCTGTATGTTGTAAACGCATGCATGCATGCATGCATGCATGCATGCAGCAGCAACAGCAGCAAACAAAATATTTCTGCTTTTTTTGTCCTTTTCTCCCCTCAGCCCTTCGTACACCCAAATGTATATTTATATTTATCTATTAAAAGAATTATTAATAAACATTTATGCCTCTCTTATATATATATATAT
>NW_013563977.1:13242-17037 GCF_000499605.1 Eimeria maxima | reverse complement strand
TATTTATTATTACTATTACTAGTTATTATTATTATTATTATTATTACTAGTTATTATTATACTAGTTAGTATTATTCCTGTTTATTTATTATTATTATTATTATTGCTAGTATTACTAGTAATAGTAATAGCAGTAATAGTACTATTATTATTATTATTATTATTATTTATTAATAATATTATTGTTACTATTACTAGTATTTATTATTAATATTATTATTACTGTTAATAATTTATTAACTTATTTATTTATTTACTAATTTATTTATTTTTTTATTTACTCATTTATTTATCTACTAATTTATTATTTACTAATTTATTTATTTATTTATTTATTTATTTATTTATTTATTTATTTATTTATTTGTTTATTTACTTATTTATTTATTAAACAACTATATTGGTACTGACGGGACAATGAGAAGGAATAGACAAATATAAGAGTTACTTGCTGCTTATGAATAATTAATTAATAATTAATAATTAATAATTATTTAGTTATTAATTATTTAATTATTAATTATTTAATTATTAATTATTTAATTATTAATTATTTAATTATTTAATTATTTAATTATTAATTAAATAGAAGATTGAATTTATTCGTACTATCGATACAACATAACAAATAATAACGCCAAAAAAAATAACGGTAGCAGCAACAACAAATAATAAACAATTAAATAAATAAATAAATAAATAATAATAATAATAATAATAATAATAATTATTATTATTATTATTACTTTATTATTTTATTATTTATTTATTTATTTATTTATTTATTTATTTAATTATGTAGTCAACAACGAGGTAGCATGCGACTATCGATAGGATTGGACAATCGAGTATACAATTGTACATGTATACTCTCTTTTTGCCGTACAAAAAGGGAGAAAAAGGGGGAATAATGCCATTGGCGTCTTTACTAAATAATAATTAACAATTAATAGAAAGAAGGCAACTAAAAAGAAGGAAACAAAGACAAAAAAAAAGAGACATGAATAGGTGACCGCCGTCGTCTGACCACAGTTGACAGAAAGGGTTATTTTGCATAATATTTTGCATAAAATTAAAAAATAAAGAATAAATAAACAAAAAAATTAATTTATTGTTAAATAAATTAAAATAAATATTCAAAAATGTTCTTTCCTTTGTCTTCTACTTTATATTCCCTTTCTATTGGGCTGGTCAGGTAGTATTTCCGGGAAACAGGACGAGAGGAAATATCTTAAAATAGAAGGAAAAAACAACAAAAAATGTATTTTTATGAATAATAATTAATTCTTAATTCATTTTTATTATTATTTTAAGGAAATTATTATATTTTATTGGCGTATTCCTCAAAAAACCACGATTGGTTGTAGACAAATACATGAATTCCCTTTGTGCATACACCCCAAGATAGGAGGCTGGGAATTCATCTTCTTGCAAGCCTCATTCGTATTCTTCATGGAGAAAAACGTCTTTTTTTTTCTATTTTTTCTCCTGAATATACAAAATAAACGTTTTATTTTAGTTTATTATTTAATTTTCTTCCTTTTGATCCATGATTAACAAACAAAACAGAAAATATCTCTTATTTGCACGACGGCAGTTTCCTCCCGTGCTCGGCACCAGCGGGGTGGGTACGTTTGTTATTTTTCTGCCTCTCCAGCACATCTTCTTCTTCTTCCTTTATCTTCTTTTATTATTTTAATTACATAATATATATATTTTCTCCTATTTGTCTTTCTAATTTAATTAAATTGAAGAATTCCTTCAAGGACTGGCTGCCGATGCGAGCACCGGTGCTCGGTCTTCCTGTCATATCCACCCCACTGCAGCAGTAAGCGCAGCGTATTGTCCTTCCTTTCCTTTTTTTTTAATATACTTTCTTCTTTTTTTATTCCTTTTAATTATTTTAATATTAAAGATTTTAAGAATTTAACTCATGAACGTTTTTTAGCGGCAGCTGCAGCTGTGCTGTCGTGGAGTCTACTTACGACGCCGGCTGTCTTGTTAATGCATGCTCGTGCTGCTGCTGCTGTTGCTGCTGCTGCTGCTCTTTTTGGTGTGCCTTCTCCGTTTTTGTGAGTCATTAAGAAGTTCCTGCAGAAGAAGGAGCAGCAGTTCCAGCAGCAGCAGCTTGCCTCCTTCTTCTGCCATCTGCCCCTTGAGGATTTTCAATTCGTGCAAGTCTGCAGAAGCAGCAGCACACACAGCAGCAGCAACACAAGCAGCAGCAGCAGCAGCAGAGGTGTATAGTTGCCAAGGGAAGAAAATGATTGTTGAGGTGTGAGATGCCTGGGGATCGGGATCGGGATCGTTTGCAGCAGCAAAGAAGTAAACTGCTGCAACAAACTGAGCATTGTATAGGAAGAATTTTGTTGCAGGTTTAATACTTCCCTCCTCCCTTCCTCGCCTCCTCCTTTCCTTCCTTCCTTCCTCGTTGAATGCATGCATGCATGCATGCATGCATTTTGTTCCTTTTTTTATATTTATTTTCTCTTATAGAGGAAGAATGTTTATACCCCACCAAAGAATTTGCTTGTGGGATCTGCTGCGCTGCATTGGATGTCTTGCTGCAGTAGCTGCAGCAACAGCAGCAAATGCTGCAGAACAAAGAGTCTTTGTTACAGCAGCAGCAGCAACATCTGCAGCAGCAGCACCTGCATCAGCAGACCCTGCAGCAGCAGCAGCAGATTATGTTGTTTCTTCGCAGCATGCATCCGTTAATTCTTTGCATGCATGGCGTCCCTATCGTAGGTTTAATTCCCATCAAGAAGGAGAATGGGTGCAGCAGCAGCAGCAACAGGAGCATGCGCTGCTGCAGCAACAGCAGCAGCGAGATCAGCAGCAGCAGCAGAAGCATATGCGGCTATATAGCGCGTCCTTCCCTCTTTTTGCCTTTGCTGGTATTGTTGTTTCTTTCTTAATATTGCGGTGTATGCATGCATTATCTGCACATAATAAATTAAATAAATTAAATATATTAAATAAAATAAATACAAGAAGATTAGCAGAGAAAGAAAGAATTAGTAATTGGCTTGTTGATTGTTCTGCTGCTGCTGCAGCAGGAGAAGGAAATGCTAACCCTGCTGCTGCTGATGCTGATGCTGCAGCAGCTTCTGCAAGCGACGCAGATGCAGGTGCCCCGTATCGTTCTCCTGCTGCTGCTGCTGCTGCATCAGCAAGAGAGGACCATGGGGGTGATGATACTGCTGCAGCAGCAGCAAGAGATGCAAAATCTGCTGCTGCTGCTGCAGCAGCAGCAGCAGCTTTTGAGGATAATTTAGTGTCTGTAGAAACACAACCTGAGGGTGGCAAGGATGCAGCAGCAGCAGCAAAAGAGGCGGATGTTGTATTTGGTGCATCAGGAGAAGAGGTATTAGCAGCAGCAAGAGCAGCAGCAGCAGCAGCAACAGCAGCAGCAGCAAGAGCAGAAGCAGAATATGTTTCTAGTGTATCCCCAAAGGAATGCGAATCATTATGCGATGAAGCAGCAGCAACAGTAGCAGCAGCAGCAGAAGCAGCAGCACAAGCTCAAGCAGCAGCAGAACGTCGTGCAGCACGTGCAGCAGCAGCAGCAGCAGAATTAGAAACAATTCTTCCTCTTAAGGAAGAAGTACTGCAGCAAGAATGTTTGGTGCTGCTGCAAGAAATAGAGCAAATATCTACTATAGGTACTCGTTGCTTATTAAGTTACCCTAGTACATATATATTTAGGGGTACAGAATTGCTGCTAGCATTATCAATAGAGTTAGCTATGTTACAGTCTGCTGCTCCTGCTGCAGTGCAGCAGCAGCAGCAGAA
>NW_013563977.1:0-2500 GCF_000499605.1 Eimeria maxima | reverse complement strand
AACCCTAAACCCTAAACCCTAAAACCCTAAACCCTAAAACCCCCTCTTGTCTTCACATCTACCCCATCATTTTCCCCACTGAAGAAATTAGGGTTTAGTGTTTAGGGTATACAGGCTCTTAATGGGTCCTAGGGTATCATCAACTCTACTCCTATACAAAAAATGAGGGTTTAGGGTTTAGGGTTTAGGGTTTAGGGTTTACCATTTCATTAATAGGGCCCAAGATTTCATCAACTCTGCCAACTTCTTCTTTATTAGACAGGAAAATTCTTCCATTAAAATAAGGGACTTGTTGCTGCAGCAAACCCTTAACCACTAATTCATTCTCTGCTGCATGCATTACCTCTCCTGCCTCTGCACACAAACCATAAACCCTAAACCCTATACCCTAAACCCTAAACCCTCCCAATTTGGGAATCTAGGGTCATCATATGGCGAAAAAACCATTTCGCTAACGTCTAGGGTTTAGGGTTTAGGGTTTAGGGTTTAGAGATGCACCAATAATTGATTCTGGAGGTCCTTGATTAAACCCTAAAAAACAAACCAACACACAAAACTTCTGCATTTGCTGCTGCTGTTGCTGCTCCTGCTGCTGCTTTGCTTGTTCCTGTTGCTGCAGTTCCTACTGGTGCTGCGGTTCCATTGCCTGCTGCTGCTGCTGCTGCTGCATTGCCTGTTTCTGCATCTCCTACTGCTCCTGCAACATAACCAGCCTGCTCATCAACTCGCTGGCTGCAGATTAGGGTTTAGGGTTTAGGGTTTACCAGCTCCACCTCCTCCTCTGCCTCCTCTCATGCCGCCGCCACGGCCACCGCGAAAACCGCCGCGAAAACCGCCGCGACCCCCGCGGCCACTCATCTGCAGCAGCAACAGCAGCAGCAGCAACAGCAGCCAGAGCAGCAGCAGCTGTTTATCCTGCATATAGCCTAAGTGATATGCATGCATGCATGCATGCATACGGTGGCCGCTGCTGCTGTTGCTGCAGCAGCAGCAGCACAAGTTCGTTCATCCGTCTGCTCTGCGCTGCACAGCCGGCGTAAACACTAAACCCTAAACCCTAAAACCTGCAGTCGTAAACCCCAGGTCATAAGTTTGTCTTCATCCTTCAGCCAACCCTAAACCCCTAAACACTAAAACCTAGACCCTAAACCCTGGGGGCCTACTTTAAGTCCGGATATCCACGGATTGCAGAAACCCTTCTGTAATTATATGCGAAAAACACGCGATTAGTGTTTAGGGTTTAGGGTTTGCCGTCAGCGTGGGGCCCCCAAACAAGACCGCGCCTGTGCTGCTACTCAGGAGCAGCAGCAGCAGCAACGGCAGCAGCTGCTGCAACAACAAAAAAGCAAATTAGACTTCCTTTTTGGGAAAAAATATTTAAAACAAAAGTAGATTTAATTGGTGGTGTTACCCAAAGAAAATACCAGGGCCCCCTGCATGCATGCGCTGTGGGGCTTCGATTTCGCTTAACCCTAAACCCTAAACCCTAAACCCTAGAATGCAGCACTGTACACAAATAATAATATACTATAAAAATTATTTAATATTTATTTTATAGGGGCTTTTTCCCATCAAAGCCTTAGGACCTACACAGACCCTCTATCCTCACTACAGCTTCCCTTGGCTACAGGAGGGTTTAGGGTTTAGTATTAGGGTATACGCTCATTAGACTTCCTAGGGTTTACGGAGGCCAAGCTCATCGCTAGGGTTTACGTACAGGGTTTAGGGTTTATAGTTGAGGGTTTGTGGCTTGGGTAGCTATCCAAATTCCTTTCCCTCCTGCGTTGATTCAGGGTTTACAGTTAGGGTTTAGGGTTTAGGGTTTAGAGTATACGGATTTATGCCCTTACTGGGTGCCACTCCTAAACCCTTTAGGACACACAAGGAGCAAACAGCAAAAAAGGTCCTGTTGTTGCTGCTGCTGCTGCTGCTGCTGCTGCTGCTGCTGCTGCTGCTGCTGCTGCTGCTGTTCCTGCTGCTGCTGGTTGAGGGTTTAGGTGACTTAGTTGTTGCAGAGGTTAGTTGCGTGGCTTCTTTCTTCGTACTAACGATCATGAATAATAATAATAATAATAATAATAATAATAATAATAATAATAAATAGTAATAATAATAGTAATTAATATACAATATTAATTAATATTATAAAAAATAAATAATAATAAATAATAATAAAATTTTCTTTGTCTAGCTGCTGCTGCATGTTGTATACGTATACAGAATCTGTATAGGGTGTAGGGAGGAAGCATATAATATATATTATGTATATATAATATATATTACGTATATATAATGTATATTATGTATATATAATATATATAATACATATAATATATTTTATATATATTTATATATGCATGTTATATATTATTATTACTGTAGATAATACATATTATATACATTATACGTATAACTCTCTGCTAGTATATATAATATATATTATATATAATATATAATATATATATTCTATATAATATAAATATTATATATTATATATATT
>NW_013563976.1:6041-9502 GCF_000499605.1 Eimeria maxima | reverse complement strand
AAAAAAAAAAAAAATAAATAAATAAATAAATAAATAAATTAAATAAATAAATAAATAAATTTAATTATATATTGCAAAGAAATACAACAAAATACATATAAATAGATATATGCATATATAAACAAACATAAGAATAAATACAAATAAAAAATAATACTAATATAGTATTACAGTACTACAACACAATTGGGGTGTATAGGGAGCTCGGGTGTATAGGGAGGTCGAGTGTATAGGGAGCTAACAAGGAGAGAGCTCTTCTTAATTCTGCTGCAGTTTCTTTATGTACAATCATTTCTTTTAATAAAGACATTTCCCTCTCAGCAAATAAATAAGGTAATTCCTTTAATCGTAATGATTGTAGCTGCGCCTCTAGTATGCTGCTGCTGCTGCTGCTGCTGCTGCTGCTGCTGCTGCTGCAGTTGCTGCTGTTGCTGCTGTTACTGCGAAGACGGGGATCGTGATTCTGTAACTCAAGACCCAATGGGAGTGGTGCTGCTGCACCACATACAAGGTTCAGTGCATTGCTATTGCTGTTGCTGCTGCAGTTGCTGCTGCTGCTGCTGCTGTTGCTGCCCATAGGGTCACATGGCAGCAACTGCTGCTGCTGTCTATACACCTCACGACCTTCATTTTGCCAAGTAGAGGAAGCAGGAGCAGAATTAAAAGAACACACTGCATGCATAGATCCACTAGAAGCAGCAGCAGCAGATCCAGCAACAGCGGACTCCGCTGCTCCTGTTGCTGCTGTTGCTGCTGCTGCTGCATGCATATCTGCAGCACAAGGGAGAGAACTATGATATGGTGATGGATGCATCGATGGACCAAAATGTTGCTGTTGCTGCAGCTGCAATTGAAGGTGCTGCTGCTGCTGCTGCTGTTGCTGCTGCTGTTGCTGCTGTTGTTGCTGCTGTTGCTGTTGCTGCTGCATCTGAAGTTGTTGCTGCTGTAGCTGTAGCTGCATCTGCTGCTGCTGCAGTTGTTGCTGTTGATCATGAAGGGGTGCCATATGGTGGTGTTGCTGCTGCTGCTGCATAGGTCCATACATATGCATAGGCTGCTGCTGCTGGTGCTGCATATGCATATGCATCCTTTGCTGCTGCTGCTGCTGTTGCTGCTGCTGCATGTTAATGTGTTGCATGTGTGCATCTGCTGCTGCATGTTGCATGTGTGTATTTTGTTTGTACGAAGCCCCATTATTCCATGGCGCTGCGTCTGCTGTTGCTGCTGCTTCTGCTGCTGCTGTTGCTGCTGCTTCCTGTGCTGCTGCTGCTGCTGCTGCTGCTTTCTTATGAGCATTAGAGGGACTACCCCCTATAGGTGTACCTGTAGGGGAGACACCGAACTCGGGTGTAGATATGCTGCTGCATGCATGCAGAGGACTTAATAGATCTTCTTCTGTTGTTAGATGTGTTGCTGCTGCTGCTGCTGTATCTGCAGCAAATATCTCATCTTCTTGTCTTGCTGCAGCAGCAGCAGCAACTGCTGCTGCTGCTGCATGACATGCTGCTGTTGTACTTGCTGATGGAGCAGCAACACTCTTGCCGCATGTGCTGCAGTTGCTCTTGTTGCTGCTGTTGCTGCTGCACCTGTAGTTGCTGCAGCAGCAAGTACTCCCATCTATGCTGCGTCTTCCTGATCCTCTTGCTGCTCCATCCCCAGCTGATCCTCGACGCGCAGGACCTGCTGCAGCAGCAGCAGCTGCTGCTGCTGCTGCTGCAGCAAGGGTGCGTGGGTTATGCCGGCTGTGGCATTTAGATGCTGCTGCTGCCTCTGCAGCAGCAGCAGCATTCTTGCGGAGACACGGCTGCTGCTGAACTGCTGCTGCAACACGAGCAGCCTTAGCCTCAGCAGGACTCAGCGATCGGGTTCTGCTGCTGCTGCTGCTGCTGCTGCTGCTGCTCGTAGCTGCTGCTGCAGCAGCAGCTGCAGCAGCAGAAGCCTTTGTGTGTCTGTATGGAGGAGCAGATCTAGTACGCATCTTAGCGGGTGCTGCTGCTGCTGCAGCAGCAGCAGCAGATGGGTGGCGGCCACTGGACCTAGATAAGTCTTGCTGCAGAGAAAAAAGAAAAAGAAGAATAAATAAATGAATAAATAAATAAATAAATAAGTTATTGAGGTGTATATACACCTAAGTTGTATAACTTACTTCCTCTGATAAACTTTGTACAACGTCAGAGAAAGACAGCACTTTGCTGCTGCCAGCTGCAGCTGCTGCTGCTGCTGCTGCCTCTTCCATATCCTGCTGCCCGTGCTGCTGCTGTTGGTAGCGTTGCTGTTGCAACCTGCGCTGGTGCTGCTGGTATTGATGCTGCTCGAACTCCTGCTGCTGCTGCTGCGGGTGCTGCTGCTGCTGCTGCGGGTGCTGCTGCTGCTGCTGCTGCTCTTGTTCTGTATAAGAATCTCCTGGTGCAACACCCATAAGGAAGTGTGGGGCAGCAGAGATCTGTGTAACGTGGGCAGCATCAACTACAACAGCAGCAGCAGCAGCAGCAGCTGCTGCTGCTGCTGGTGCTGCTGCTTCTCCTGCTGCTGCAGCAGAAGATTGAGAGGAGGCAGCAGCTAACCCCTCTAATGGCTGAATAAGAAGGCGATTTCCTTCCTGAAGAACATATAGATCTTTCCCCAATGCTACCTGCAGCACTTTGCTGCTGCTGCTGCTGCTGCTGCTGCTGCTGTCATTTAAGGGTACAAGAGTAGGTTTGCTGTTGCCGTCTTTTCCTCCCCATATGAATATTCTTCCATCTCTTGTTTGTGCAAGAGATGCATCTGCTGCTGCTACACCAACTGTGCAGTGGCCACTCAGCTCAGATACCTAAAGAGCAGCAGCAGCAGCAGCAGTAGCAGCAGTAGCAACAGCAGCAATTGCAGCAGCAATTGCAGCAGCAACAGTTGGAGGTTCAGCGTCTTCTTTGGATGCAGATGCGAATGCAACAAAAAGAAGAAGGATTAGGGGGAAAATAAACTAATTAAAATAAATATACTAAACTAAATAAATAAATAAAATAAATAAATAAATAAATAAATATAATTAATTAATTAATTAATTAATTAATTATAACTTACAACTTGTGGTGTCATTCTATCATCGAAGTGTCCAAGTCCTAATTGTCCATAGTTGTTTCTTCCCCAGGTGTACGTACACCCCAAATCTGTATATAAATTATACAACAAATATAAATTTATTTATATATTTTATTTATTTATTTTATTTATTTTATTTATTTATTTATTTATTTTATTTACCTGTAACAGCAATAGCATGATATAATCCTGCGGCGATTTGTTGAATCTTTCTCTCATTAAATTTTACTTTTGTTGGACTATAACGACCTGCATATACACCACAATCACAGCAGCAGCAGCAGCAGCAGCAGCACCAGCAGCAGTAGTAGTAGTAGTAGTAGTAGTAGTAGTAGTAGTAGTAGTAGTAGTAGTAGTAGCAATAGCAACAGCAGCAGAAG
>NW_013563976.1:0-2500 GCF_000499605.1 Eimeria maxima | reverse complement strand
TACAAGAAAACAATTATAACTAATATATTTATTACTGCCTATTTAATTAATAATAAAAAAAGGAATAATAATGTAATTATCTAGTGTATCTTGCTAAACCCTAAACCCTAAACCCTAAATTAGTGTTATATAATGAGGTATATAAGAGACACAACACAACAAGAATTATCTTTTATTTTCTTTTCTTATTTGTTAGTTATTTGTATTTTAAGGGTTTAGGGTTTAGGGTTTAGGGTTTATGGTGTTATTATTAATAACACCATAAACCCTAACCCTAAACCCTAACGCTAAACCCTAAATCGTAAACCCTAATTAAAAAAGGAAGGGAAGGGAAAGAGAAAGAAAATAATAAATAAATAAACAATAAATAAATAAATAAATAAATGGATGAATAAGAAGAAAAAAGAGAATAACTTAGGTCTCTTTCTTTTTTATTGTTAATAAATAAAGAAAAGATATTTATATATAATAAATAATATATTTATTCATATATGTATATACACCACCATATACCTAGCTATAGCTAGCTAGCTAGCTAGCTAGCTATAGCTAGGTAGCTATAGCCAGCAATAGCTAGCTAGCTAGCTAGCTAGCTAGCTAATTAGCTAGTTAGCTAGCCATATTAGTTAGTTAGTTAGTTAGATACATCAATATAGACCTTAAAAGAATGTTATTTTTTCCCGTCTGTCTGTCTGTCTGCATGCATGCATGCATGCATGTATGGATGCGCATGCATGCATGCATGCATATAAATAAATAAAATAAATAAATAAATAAATAAATAAATAGATTTTATGGTCTAACTTTATCCAGACATTCCCAATCAAGTATAGAGTTTCCCCTAATAACAACCATACCTAACTCATTTCTTTCTATTTGTTTATTTATTCCTTTTCTTCCTCTTAGCTCTAATGCATTATCTAATACTATATTCATAAATGTATCATAACCACGCATTACTCCTACTACTCTTCTTCCTCCGCTTAAATGAACTGTATATACACCACAAATATACACACAAAAAAACAAACAAATACACATAAAAAAGAAGAAAAAAACAAGAAAAAACAAGAAAATTGTGTATTATTATGTATGTGTTTCTTATTATTATTTATTTATCTTATTTAGTTAGTAAGTTAGGGTCTATTTATATACATGGATGGAGGGATGCATAGCCTATATACAGTGTATACAATGCAGCAGCAGCAGTAGCAGCAGCAAAAACAGCAAAAGAAGCAGCAGCAGCAGCAAAAGCAGCAGCAGCAGCAAAAGCAGCAGCAGCAGCAGATTGTTGTGTTATTAAATAGTGTTAAGGGTGTCAGTAAAAAAGCAAATAAGAAAAAGAAAAAAAAAAAAAGACAATAAATAGTTATTTATATATAATTATTACTATTATTTATATTAATATTTATTTATTTATCTATTTATTTATTTATTTATTTATTTATTTATTCTTTTTACCATCAAGCCTCTTCTCCATGAAGCGACGAAGGTCTGCAGGAGGTCCTGCCTTGCCAATGACGGACGGCATCTTATATAAGAAAAAAGAGGGAAAAAAAGAGGAAAAAAGAAGAAATAAATATAAATAATAATGTTTTTTCTTTATTTTATTTGTATATATTAAGCAACAACTGTTTGTTGCTGTGCTCGTTGTATATATGTTGGGGTGTATATACAGACACAGCACAAGAAATGGAGGAGCAGCACAGACACGAGCAGAGAGAGGTATTTGTATGTAATAAATGATGAATAAATAATATTTATATATAAATATAAATAATATAATGAATATAAATAAGAAAAGAAATAAATTTCTTGGATTTCTTTTCTTAATAAGAAGAGAAAGGAGCAGGAGGTATATACTACCCTCTCTTTGTTTCTTCCTTGTTTTCTTCTTCCCTTTTGTTGCTGAGTTGTAGGGGAAGAAAAGGAGAGAAAGAAGAGGAAAAAAGTATAATTCGTAGTATAAATATATAATAAAAGAAGAAAAAGGATAAAAAAGAGGAAAATAGAACAAAAATGCAAGAAAACAATCAAGAAAAAAGAGAGGAGGCCCCCCGCATGCACGATAAGCTGGAGAGCGGGCGTCTGGCTGCTGCTGCTGCTGCTGCTGCATTTATTATATAGAGCAGCAGCAGCAGCAGCAGCAGCAGCAGCTGCTGTTGTTGCATGTGGGGGCTTGCATGGTAATCTGTTGCATAGAATCTTTTTTTTTTTCTTTTTTATGTATATATAAATATAAATTAGTTGTATAAATAAGAGAAAAACGTATAAATATCTGCAGATATACCTGCTACGGATGACGGGGCTGCAGCAACAGCAGCAGCAGCAGCAACAACAACAACAATAATAACAACAACATTAGCAGCAGCAGCATCAGCATCAGTATTAGCAGCAGACAACATAAATAATAATATATTTTATTTATTTATTTATTTATTTATTTATTTATTTATTTATTTATTTTTCTTCTTCTTCCTCCTCCTGATAGAATCTTCCT
>NW_013563975.1:1265-17021 GCF_000499605.1 Eimeria maxima | reverse complement strand
CCCCCCCCCCCCCCCCCCCACGGGCAGAGCGTGCAGCAGCAGCAGCTGCTGCTGCTGCTTCTGCTGCTGCTCCAGGGTCTCCTGTGTGATGAAGACCCTTGAAAGAAAAGATTTACAAGGAGCCACAGCTGCTGGTGCCACCAGCACGGTTACTGCTGCCCGGCGCTTGCGCAGCAGCAACAGCGGCTTCGCAGGAGTCTGCTGCTATCGGTGAAGGGAGCATAGGCTCAGAAGCTGTAGCTACCAGTTCAAAAGGAGGTGCTATAAAGTCACAGGAGCAGCCAGCATGGGAGATAAATAAAAGCAGTGATGCGCGGCTGCACGCCTGTAGTTGCTGCTGCGTAGCAACAGCAGCAGCGGCAGCGGTAGCGGCAGCAGCCGACAGCGGAGTTGCGTTTTAAACGAGCTCTAAACGTTGCTCCCGCAGTTAATTGTTTAGTTATTGCTGCTGCTGATGCGACAGAGCGGCGCGAACAGCGAATATGATTTTCTGCATTGTAGCAGCAGCAGCTGCTGCTGCAGCTGCCTCAAGAAAACAGCCTGTCTTGATGAACTTCTCAGGAGCATTTAACTCCACATGTTGAATTTCGAATAAAGGAGAGGCAAATTTCAAACTAATATTCTCTCAACTCGTTAAAAGATATAAATTCTCCCTGACCAGCCTCCCCTCTCGATCTCGTCTCCAGAGGACTCCAAGCATGCCTGGAGAAGTTTCTATTAGAGTCTTCCCTTTCGCGCTCTTCTTGATTGCTGCATATGTAGCAGAGCCCCAGGGGCCTGGCAATGGCACTTCAATTAGCAACGGGGTGCCTTCTCCCCAGCGGGCGCGTTGCCCTCGCCTCTGGAGAAGGGCACGCAGAGTGCTTCCGTAGAAGCACAACTTGAGTTCCAAAAGCGAAGCCACAGCTATAGTAGTGGACGCCGTAGCGTCCTTAGGAGATTAGCAAGGTTTGTAGCATGTGTATGAAAAGGTGTAGTTGCAGCGGCCACCTCATTGTGTAGAGGAGCCACGCTGCGCTGCAGAAGCGGCAACCCAACAAGCAGCAGCAGCAGCCAGGAATAGCGGCACCAGCTACTCTGCGCCTCGCGCTAGCAAGCGGCATTGAACCACTGCAATCTTCAGAAGCACTTTGAAGGCTCCTGACGGCAGAAATAGTCGACATGGAGTACGACCTCGACTGTTGAACTCAGAGTTGCAGCGATATTGTTGCTGTTGCTAGGCGCGATTGATGCAACAGAGGGTCCCATAGAAGAAATGTGTAACTTCTCCTTCCGTATGCTTGTACGGGCAACGGGCATCTGCTGCTCAGACTAGCAAACTGTCCGTAGAACGGGTGACAACCAAATAAAAAAGCTCCGAAGCGGATAAGTGGATGCACACACACTAGCCATAAAAGAAACAGTAGTAAATGTCCATATACCAAGTGGTGCACCTCAAATAAACTCGTCGTATGATACAGTTAAACGCGGAGGTATGCATGTACCGTCTTGCACTCTCGTATTTTCTGCATATTCACTCACCTCCCATTATGGGTGTATTCGTGCAACTACGCAGTACATGCATATAACCATATACTGTATATGTACATTAAGTGTCCCTGTGGATGCAGAGGTAGTTTATGCAAACCGACAGTGGGCAGGCAATTCGCTTTGTCAATACACTGCAGCAGGCTGCCACACCCAGGGCCCCTCGAACACCCTTAACATGAAAACCAGACGACGAGCATAAGGTTAAGAGGGAGACAGAATAAAAGCTGGCTCTAACCTCGCTGTTCATACACCGGAGCGGGAAAGAAGCTGGAAGAAGATGATAAGGAAGCGACAGAGGGGGAGCCCGACGCGACAGAAAAAACTGTCATGCGGCCACTTGCTGCACGCCTTCTCCAAAACAACAAGAGAAAGCAACGGACGCAAACAGGTCAACTCAGCAAACCTCACTTTGCAACTGCCGCAGTCACTGCGGCTCGGCCGCAATACGCTGCTTGTTTGCGGTAAAGCCGAAGCTCCTGCAGGAACTGCAGCAGCTTCGGTGGCTCAAAAGCTTTTTTTTCGTTTCCCACTAATTAATGCAAAGTAGCAGTGTACGCAAAAAATGATGTGTTAGAGGAAGCGTAAATGGCCTTTTTGCTGCGCTGTGGGGAGTTTGTCCACCTCTAAGATGCTGCCATAGGAATCCGTGCAGCTGCAGCAGTAAACACGGACACTGTTGCAAAATAAGTGGCAAGCACGATAGCCAACGCATCTGCAGCCACCAAATCGATATGGTTTTCCGCAGTTGTCGCTGCAAGCGCTATAGAGGGAGCTACACTTCTTCCTGGGACACAACATGGTACATGCCAGTCACTACGAGAGTCTCCGCAGCGTCTTGGTTGTGCTGCTGCTGCTCCTCCTCCTTCAACTGCTCGGATGTGTTCTGCAACCTCTCCTGCTGCGGTTGGGGCAACAGGTGCTGCTGCTGCTTGTCGCATCCATCCTTTCCGGAGCAGAACTCCCGGAGACTGCCTTCATTTCCGGATGCAGACGTACAGATGGCACAGCGAAGATCCTTTTCTGCCAAAGCCTGCAGCAGGAATTCGGGTGTACACATACCAAGCAAACGCCACAATGAGAGTTCACAACTAGAGGTGCCGTTCCTCGCCTCACCAAATCACTCCCTTTTCTCATGAGTAGAGGGAGAGGCAGGTACGAATCGACAATAGATACTCACTGAATGCTGTCGGTCTACAGTTATCCACGGCACGTGGTCGTGTTCAGGTGTCTGTTCAGCCATCATGTGTTGGATTCTTTCTCCCTGAGCACACAAGCACCAATATGCCGACACAGCAAAGTGGCTAGAATCACAAGAAAATATGTATGTGTCGACACCAAGAAAACGAGGGAAGGGATGTTTAAAAGCCTAGACTGCCCACGTTGCAACATAGAACGTTTAACTGAAGTAAGTCAAAAGTGTCGGCTGGATAGGATGCGCCTGGCGTGGCCTTATGTAAATTACCGCTGAAGTGAGACTGCAGGCAAGGATCTCGAACATGAGCATTTTTGCTTGGCTGCTAGGGAGGTTGATTTCACACATGATCCAAGAGTTTTTTCCCCCTGTTGCTGCTGCTGCTGCTGCTGCTGTCACTTCAGCAGAAGACAAAGCTGCGTCGTTCGCTGCCTTTGCTGCTGCCATTGCTGCAGCAGCCGCATCGCGAGCAGCAGGGCCCACTGCCCCGTGTTTTGCTGCTTCTGCTGCAGCTTTCGCTGCTTCAATTGAGCGCCGGGCCTCCCTTATGGCTAGCTGGCTAGCTGCTATTGCCTTTGCCAAGTGCGCTTCCGCCTTAATTAGACTGGCCGCATCTAACTGACTTTTGTTCACACAGTCTACCCAGGGGGCCCACCTGTGCAACACAAACCACAATCCCTATACCCCAACACCAGAAAGTCCCAAGCAGTACCCGTGGCCTCTTCCTTGCTCCTTATGTTATTTGGCTGTGTTTACTCACTGTGCTCCCCTTGGTTTTACTGCTATTTTGCTGCTACTGCTGAAGATGCATTGGGAGACACCTACACGTCAATTCGGGCCTCCCTCAGTATTGCAAGGCCACAGGCCTCCACTCGGTTCAAGTAGCACTCCTCTGGACCGTGCTGAGGCGAAACGACAGGCAGGGTTACAACTGGAGGAAAACAACAGGAAAGTCGAGGGCATGTCTGCGTCCTGCTGTATGCACGGCAGCGGCGTTTCGGCTAGCTGCAGTAGCTGCGGCTCAATCTGTCTGAGCAACAAGAGCGGGAAAACGGGAAAAAGGAGGCACTCACCTGGCACTCATACTCGTAGTGTCCCGTCTCTGTCAGTGTCTCCTTTGTGTTCCCGTAAGGAACAGGGTGTATGGCAACCTTGGCAAGTTGCAACTCCTTCGCATAAGGCGCCACATCCAGCAGTTGCTGGTAAATGAACAGCTGGCTTGCTGGGCAGCGCTGCACGAACAGGATAATAGGAAGACAAAGATATGGAAGCCATGAAGGGTTTGTTTTCTTGGGGCGGTTGGGGGCGCCCGAGACACGTGACCGATGGTGTGCAGTGGGCAGGGGGGTAGTCTGGTCTAGTGGAAGGAGGAAAATGAGATAAGCACGGCATAAATAATACATTTAACAACTTTTAAGCCTTACACTTTCATAATAAACACCGATATTCACAGCAAACGCTGCGTGCGTAACTGCCAATAGACCCACGAAGAACGCCGCGAAGAGCTTCCTCATGGTGGGCTGCGAGACTGGTTAATGCAACAAAAGAGACAATGAGGACTACTTAATACGTTCCTTTTGAGTAATTAAGCCAACTTCTTTCAAGAAGGAATTAAGTAGCCCCAATTTGGGAAGCTTTCCCGGCTGGCAACTCACGAACTATGGCTGAATGCATGCTCTGGGGTGTTCGGGCACCCAGACCCAGGGCTTTCGTTGGTAGTTTCACCTGCATTTAAACTTATTTTTGGCGAAATCTTTTTGTTTTCCCAATTTGTTATGATTTAGTCCTAAAAAAGGACTTTCGGACACTCGCTTTCCCCGATCCACCTGCTGCAGGCGCAGCTTCCAGCTTCCTTGTAGTCACCCGCATCGAACTACAGACGGCATAGTTCAATCTGCCCGCCTGCTTTGCTTCGTTTTTCCATTACTAATTGTTTTTACGTCTCCTTTTTTGTTGTGGGTTCAATGCAGCGGGGACCTCTGGGAGTCGTCGCCTCCACCATGAGATGGTGGCCCGCTCGCCTCTGCATTTCCGCTTCCCTTGCGTTGCTCTTTTGGAGTATATGCGCGCATTCGGCGGCGGCAGCTACAAATGGCTCCCCCTTACTTGGTTCGGAGAGCCCATATGGCTCTTTGGGTGCTCCTACGGAGACCAGCGTCAATCAGCTGGCCGACGGGACCCTCAGTTACCGCACAGATATGCTTGATGACGAGTTCATCCCTCTCGCCCATGCCACCCCTCATGCAATTCACGCCCAAACACCTTCTATGCAACAGCAGCAGCAGCAACCTTTGCATGTGGAGCGGCACGTGATCGTGTTGGGGGAGGAGCGGCCTCGGGTTCCTGTATTGAGGGGTCGGGGTTTCTTTATATTGGGTCTGTTGATGTTGGCAATGTGTCTGTCAGCAATCCACAGCAACCCCGATGCCAAGTCATCCAGCTTCCTTCAAGGCGTCTCTTCAAGCGCACGAAATGTAGCACAATTCAAAGACCTCGCTCGCAGCCTATTTGTGCTGCTCACTGCAGCAGCATCTCCGCTGCTGATTGGCTGGGGCATCAAACGCCTCGTTAAGACCCTCCCTGCATACCTCAAATGGGCAAAAGAAAACGACGAATTTGGCATTGGCCAGCTCGTCATCGTACTCCTGTACACCTGGATGTTCTTCTTCGACCCCGCAGGGAATTAAGTAATAACTAAATCAAAATAAGCCAAGCATCTCGTCGCTCATTGCGATTTATCTCCTGGTTGCAGTGTACTGGCTTGCTCTTGGAGGCCTCCTTAAGCCACCCAGAGATGTACAATGGAATACAGCGGATGCAAGGATCTTCCCACATATACATATGCATGTACATAAGATGCTCAAATGTATTGTGAGCATGTAATTATTGTAGATATTTACATGTTGTAGGTATCTGTATATGAAATTACAGTGTATCCGCTTATGGAGGAAACTGCATGGCTTAGTGGGGTAACATTCACATCAGCTACCAGTTTTTCGCGCGAGTGCATTCGCCGTTACGTCGGCGCGAGCATTCCGCTGCACAGCCTCGGATTATTGTGTGTGCATGTGATTCGAAGTGTAAGTATACATATGCTTAAGGGAGTTTATGCAAGCATATTGTGTATATGTGCGCCTTAGCGTGAGCACTTTGCTGCATACCCTTGGATATATTGTGTATTTACATTCGATTCGGAGTGTATACATATGCATGCATTCGGGTATCTATGCATGTATGTGCATGCATCTACACCTACACATGAAAGCACTATGTATGCGTGAACGTACATGCGTGCTTATGTGATGCATGCATATGAATGACTGCCAAACACATGCTTACGTCTTCATGCACGGGGCTGCAGATTGAGCGCAGTGATAAAGCTCTCTTTAATTCCAAGGCGCCTGCGTAGACGCTATGTCTCCTGTTTGGCTGAGGGAGGAAAGTAGAGGAAGGGCCCCGGCACTACAGCAGCTGAGGGCACAAGAGCACGAGCGGTTGCCTGAAGGGCTTGCTGCTGCAGGCAAGGCCAATACGGGTGTCCCTTTCTCCTTTCCTCCCCATGGGCCCCCGGTGTAGGTTGGTGGCGAGGCTGGGGGCCTTGGCACGCTGCTTCCGGGGGACATGAGGCAGAGGCGGTGTTCAGCAGGAAGAAAGCCGTGCTGCTGCTGCCACTGCAACCAAACTAAGGCGTTTACTGCATATATATACCGAACTATGCGCCGTCGTCTTTTGAGCTGCTTGCGCTGCTGCTGTTTTGTCGGGGAATGTAGGTATTGGATAGTGGGGTTAGGGCTGTGAAGTTGGGAACTGCACGGCTGCGTTACTATCGAGTATCTTCTGACCGCTGCTCCAGCCACTAGAGGTCTGCGGGGTAGACTAGGGTGTAGGGTAGAGGAGCCGCAGCAGGGCTTTAGTAGGAGACAGAAGTATATGCACGTATAGTTATGAAGCGAATGATGCAGGAGCACACAGGACGAGACAGCCGGTGATCGAAGAGTACGGGGGGCCGTAGGTAGAGAGGGGAAATCACCAGCAAATTAGCAGGCAGCGGAGGGATGGGTGATAGCACACGAGACTACACGAGCGGAAGAGACCCAAATTGGCACGGACCCGAGCATATGCAAAGCAGAGTCTCCAAAGGGAAGGCAGAGAGAGGGAACACTGAAATGTTGGCTGAGACGCAGTTAGGGGAGGACGCCGAACTGGCGTTTTCTCTTCTTCAGGGGGCTGAAGAGCCCTTAAGGTTAGCCTAAGCATCACCATTGTAGTTACGGAAGTGCTCGTAGTTACGGAAGTGCTCCCGAGGGAATAATGGTTCATGCGGTAGAGGAAAGACCAACTACATCAGGCTGAAGGGAAATCTACACATACACACAGGCATAGTGCGACTACAGATTTTTCTTCTTCTCGCTGTAAATGTTACCAAGACAGCTGAACAGCTCCATGAGAGCTGCCCTGCAATATGAGCTATTGTATTTTTCCTCGTTTCATTCAAATGCAACACCACCAATATGAAAAAGGGCATCTCCCAGGCACTACCGCCGTATAGATACACTATATTAGTGCAACTGAAGTTTGGTAAAGGGGGGAAGTACTGCTTGTTGCGTTTGTCATGTTCATGCTCACAGACGCTTGCACGATGTGTTTGCTTGGAGTTGTTGCAACGGGGGGGCTATAATAGCACTACGATGCAGAAAAAAACAAAACGAAGCTTATCAACAAGTTTTCCCTGCTTGTGTACAATGGGTGCACTGCAAAAAGGTGCGGATTCTGCCATTTCACGTGGTATCCTGAGTACAGATAAAACAACAGGTTTGTACATGTTTTCACTACTTGCCACTAAGTCACTACTTTCAAAAGTTTTTGAAAACATACATATGGAAGAGGCGAGTGAAATAAATAGCCACTGCAAATCATGCAGCCCTTCCTGTCCAAACATACATATATATTGGCGCTCAGACTAACCGGCAGTGCAGAACGAAGTTGCTGCCTGTTGTATCGCTCCGGTGGACCAACAGCTTTCAGGTGTAAAAGGAGGACTGCATGACTTGCAGTGCCTATTTATTTCACTCGCCTCTTGCATGCTTGCGTTGCTAAGCCCTAGTTTTGCCGCAAAGAGGCTTTGTTATTAGTGCAATGTTTACACGTTCAGCTACAGTGTTTACACCTGAAACAGCTATTGGTTCAGCACAGTAAAACAACAGACAGCAACTTGGTTCTGTAATGGGGGTTAATGTAACCTAACTGGTTTAACAGCGCAGGAGGAACTATAACATATGCATTGGTGTAAATTTGGTGTTCTGGGGAGGATAATCGTAGTGAAGAAACAGGACCAGCTGCCTGGAAAGTGCAAGTAAGTACTGCTGACTGCCCAATTTTAATTGTTGGTGGAAGGATTTGTCTAGCTAAAGGGCACTCAATTGGAGACGTTATAAGCATTGAAGCAACGTAGGAAAGTTGTGTGTTGTATTTAGATGCATGTTGAGTGTGAGCTATTTTCGTGCTGCTTATGCAGGCGTTGCAACGGAGGCGCTTGCGGCAGAATACAGCCTGACTCCCTCTCCGTAGCATCATTTGCATGCATTGTGCTCGCGAAGAACCTCAGCGGAGACCACTCAAGCGACCTGCACCTGACGAGTGCATTCTGTTGCATTCACCACTGTGCTGCCTCTTGTAAGATGCCCTG
Organism: Eimeria maxima; assembly: GCF_000499605.1. Lineage (NCBI taxonomy): Eukaryota > Apicomplexa > Conoidasida > Eucoccidiorida > Eimeriidae > Eimeria > Eimeria maxima. Next base: position 8,613 of record NW_013563975.1, on the reverse strand, counting down.
TTTGCTTATATGTTTGCTTATATGGATGCTTGCATGGATGCCCTGTTTGTTTGCACTTGTTTGAAATCTTCCCGATACACAGCTCACTTACAGAGAGGTGAAGCCTCTCGTATTGGGAACAATGATTTTATTGAACGTTCTTCGGTGGCGTTCTATCCTTTATGCCAGTGAGGAGTGGGTACACCATGCACTTTTGTTCATTTTTAATTGGGCTATTGGTAGCCCTATAAATGCTTAACAATTGACAGCGGTGTTTGCACGTATTGCAAAGGGAGGGCCGCGTGCGGAGTACCGGTTACCTTTTCTGCAGGAGGGGAAGGACGCTCCGACTTCCGACAAAGCCTCTCCCTCTCCCCCATGGATCCAGGGAACTCTGCTGGTGTGGCACTTGGTGCGACAGTGGCATGTACAGCAGCAGCCCCTTTGTCCTCCCGTCCTACGCCGTTCAAATGCTCTCGTTTAGTATTTTCCTTCAGTGTTTATTTGGTTGTTGTTTCACGTGAATGGATTTACACCACTGTTGCTCACAGCCGTCATATTTGTCTGAGGCCGAGTACTGTAGTTCAATGCTCACTGCATGCAGTTTATGAATAACGCAGTAACAGTCTGCTGTCCCACAGAGTACACCACCACTTTGTGCTCACCAGTTACTCCGTTTCTGCAACAGAGAGTTCTTACGCAGCGAAGTAATGATGCAGGGCGAGATGATTTTCTGCAAACTTCCCCTGTATGTTCCTGTAGTCTACTGTCCTTCTGCACTACTGAAGACTTCCTAAAAGTCCATAACCCTCCTTTCGTTTCAGGGAGGCACTTTGAGCTCGCTAGAAGACTGCTATGGGAACCGGAGACGGCTGAGCTAGGGGGCAAAAGGGTGACTCTTCCTACGAAAATATTCTTTGCACTTTCAGTGCCATTTACACCTTAGTTTCGCGGCTCCTTTGCTGCAGAAACCCACCAACAATGCAGAATAAAAGCCCTGCACCCGACCTTTTACCTGCCACGACTTCCCGCTATATCCTCCCCCCAAACATGAGAAATATTAGGAGAAAGCCGAGTGCATGAAGTTGCGCACAGACGTGTATGCACTCGTGCATTCAAGCACTGTCGGTAGTTTACCTTCAATTCCCCAAAAGGCCTCAAACAGTCAAACATATGCAAAGGGAACCTCGCTGTAGGTCCGTTTACACCACAGAGTACCGCAACTGTACATCAGCAACAGCCTTAAATAATCCAAAACTTTCGTGTAACAGGAGCTCGTCGATTTCCATGGCAAAGTCCACATTGAGAGAATATGACTCCCTCTCTGGTCATCAGCGAGAACTCACATGCAATCAGTGCAATATACAGGCCGCCCTGCTGTGGGCTTGACTAGCTTGCTGCAAACGCTAGCAAAGGCACCTCTCAACTATGGGATGATGCATAGTGTAAAGGGGCTCTTTTGCCAAGACAGACGGTAGTCATGAGCGGCAACTGATTTTAAACATTCGAACTTATTCTATTATTAGTTGCATCACACCTTGGTTTGCAAGCTCCCTTTGCAAGGCAATAGACCCAGAAGAAAGCATAAGCAAGCTGTTCACTGCATGCACACACACTGTAAACAAGTACTAAACATCTACATAACTATCACTAAAACCAAATTGCGCACTAGAAGAAACACTCAGAACAACCTTAGACACGCGAAGCAAGTGGTCGCCTGGCGTGACAGGTGCAGCCCATAGGCACATAAAGTTCAGCTTCTGTGAGAGCTGCTGTTGCCCTGTTAATGTAATATGTACAGAGGGAGATATTCATTTTTACTTTAATATTTGCAGAATCCACTGTGTTCTGCTAGGAAAGAAACCCCAACGTTCCAACTAACAGCCCCACAAAGCCCCTCAGCCCCATGGCGCGTACGATTGTCAGCTGCTCGTATAATACTTGGCTGCTGCTGCCGCTGCAGCTGCAGCTGAAGCAGGTGCAGTGGCGGGTTTTCTTCTTAGAATACATCGCCGAGACGGGATTTGGCGAGGATTTCGGGAATATTGCCCTTTCTATTTTCAGAAGAAACATAGAAAATGGCAAAAAGGACCAAGAAGGTACGCAGCGGGCTTCATTCCTATTTTCTCTTCCCCTCACGCAGCGCAATCTGATCAGAGCGCTTGGCGCAATCAGCAACAGCTGCCGAAATTTTTTGTCTTTGTTTTTTTGGTGATAATTTAGTGGTGCGATTTGATGGGGAGTTCTCCTCTTTGAGCGAGTTTGAGAGTGGAGCAGGCAGCCCCGGGACCCTACCGCATCTGTCGCCCAGATGATTGTCATGGCAAAGGGGAGAGCGACCCCCTTATTTTGCTTCTTTTTTGCATTATTTATTTTAAATGTAGTTCTTTTTTTTTGTCCATTTCATCCCCGCGATCCCTGACGTTGCGTATCTTTCTTGTTTAAGCTACGACGGGGCTCACCCTGTGCGTACTGGCATTGTGGGGCGCAACATTTGTCTGTTTTTCTCCCTAGTGAACTTATGATGAGTAAAGTTATAAATTAAGAGTACCATTTGGGGAGGAAGGAGGGAAAGACGAGTACCATTTGTGGCATCTTGCTGCTCTATATGTTCTTCCTTGTCTGTTGCTGGTCTATTCATCTTAGGATTTATTCATCATTGTAGGGTTTAGGGTTTAGGGTTTAGGGTTTAGCGGACATTAATCGCTCTTTCCAAGAGCCACTCGAGGCCATAGTTCACCTCTGGTGGTTCCAACGGGGAGCAACAAAGACGAAATCGGCGGCAAAGTTGACGAGGGGCTCATTCTTTTTTCTTTTTTTTCCCTGAGTTCTCTCTTACTGTGCCGTTCATCTTTTTCTTGCATTGAGGGTTTCTTATAGGAATATATTCATATTACGTGTACTGCTGCGCCGTGTATCTGTGCTGCATGTGTACTGTTGCCTGAATTTCACATATATAATGCAACAATATTAATATATTTTATACATATTATATTATATATATTGTATATTGTATATATATTTATTTTTTTTTTCCTTCTTAGGTCGGAGTTGTAGGGAAGTACGGGACACGCTATGGCGCGTCTCTGCGTAAAGTGATGAAGAAGGTGGAGCTGCAGCAGCATGCAAAATACACCTGCCCCTTCTGCGGCAAGGTGAGGGATAAGGAAAGATATATAAAATACAATTATTAAAAGAAGACAATCCTTTTTATGTTATTATTATTTCTTCAGTGTTTATGATTGCCTGCGGCGCTGAGGGAGGATAATGTAAACACTGCTTTCGTTGGCGGTTTAGGGTTTAGTGTTTAGGGTTTACGTGTGAATACATAAGAAGAAAAGTAGTAATTGTTAGGGTGTATGTACATGTATTGTTGGCGTTATTGCTGCCCAAGTAGATATATATCTATAGTGTCGGTGCTCATTGTGTGTATGTCTGCATGCGCATGCGCATGACTTTCTACATACTGGATCCCCATTTGTTTCTTCGTGTTTTTTCGTTCCTTTTTACGTAATTTTAGCACCATATATAGGAAGTATTTCCCTTTTTTATTCCCTTTCTGCTCTGCTGTGACGGTTGGTATAAACTGCTGTCTAATAAGTAGCATTTATTTTGCATTATTTGGGGTGTATGTGCAGCTAAGCGTGAAGAGAGAGGCTGTCGGTATCTGGCACTGCAGAGGTTGCTCAAAAACGATGACTGGAGGCGCGTGGACATTGCAGACTGCAGCAGCAGCAACTGTACGGTCTACTGTTGCACGTCTGCGCAAGCAGATGGGGGAGGGAAAGTAAATAAAAATATACTTGTTCCAGTCTGTTATTTGTTGTTGTTTATTTAATAACAAATAACAGGAGGCAACTACGTCTCCAGTGTCTAGACAGCTGCTGCTGCTGCATGCAGCAGCTGAACGTCGTTTCCTTTAATTCTTTCAACTTTGAATACTTCTTCGCAACCAAAAGAGTGTACATACATAATTGCCACCACAATGCATGCATGCACCAAAGACAGGTGTAATTTGCTGCTGTTGCTGCTGCTGCAGTTCTTTGAGGTGTAGACCGATAAGAATGTATAGATAAGTGCCGTACAGGGCAATTTGTATAGGCTATATGTATTACAAACAAAGCAGCGCAGCAGCAGAGGTACATTTATGCATATATAGTAAGTATAAGGGGTGTGGATATCTATAAGGGTGGTGTTATAAGAGCATAGAGTGACGCCACCACGTAGTAACAACCCCACTAATAACTACTGCTACTACCACCACCACTACGAAGGTGCCTAGGGTAGGATGGTGGGCTTTCGCTGCGTAACCTTAAATCCTGTTGCATTGTTACGTGGCAATAAAAGAGTAATTGAATATATAAAAAAGTAGAACCTCTCAGTAAATGTGAACAAAGACGGTCACAGTGGTCTCTGGCAACAGGAGGATGCGAACACGTCGCAACTAGCATACAAGAAGTGGTAACAGGATCGATTCAGGGGTAAAACAAAAGGAAAATTGATTATAAATGTAATTTATTTGTATTTTATTGCAAAAAATGAGAGACTAACTGGGTAAGCAGGAGTGGATGACGACACTCGTTTCTAATCATAAGGAAACGTGCCTCCCTCGTCAGGGCTGCGGCGGCTGCGTGGGGTTTGGAACCCATCCTGATTTGGCGTCCTTGAGCTACATATAATTAAATTTGTTGTATTTTGTTAATTTGCAGGCTGGTTAATAAGATATTTTCTATTTTGAGCCGAAGACCTGCAGCGACACCCGAGGTGTGCTGGGTCTCGGCGGAGGGAGCTGAACGGCTCACCACTCCATGCTGCCGATTACCAGCTGAAAATTCACGGTTTTTATGCCTTTTTACGGAAATTCAGCATTTTTCATGTTGAAAATAAGCTGGCGAATATAAAAAAGGCATAAAATATACCAATTGCTGCCCGCATCGCTCTGTTAGTTGTTGCGGTCTCGGCGTAACTAGCTTACTGCCTATATCTAAAAAGTGTGTGTTATTTTCTTCTTTTAAGACGAAAAGTTTGTTGTCCTTCTTATTTATTTTCTTGTTTTTTCTTCCTTTATTCATTTTAGCGCAGATGAATGCCTCTTTGGCCGATCTGCGTCACCCCACGGGAGTTGTTGCTGCTAGGCTTCTTTTTTCCTTTTCTTTTTTTGCCAGCTGCATTTCCTCCCTTTTACTCTTTTAGGTCCTTTAGTGCATATAAATTTGTATATTTCATGCATTAGAGGCTGCACACGGCTGTTTGTATGGCTGCTGCTGGTGCTGCTTCTGGTGTATATACAAGCTGCCTTATAGTAGGCATTAGGTATTATAGGTTACCATTTTCCTTGGATTATCATTAGCTTTCCCCTATTCTTTCTTTCTCTTCTTTTCCTTCCTCATCTTATACAAGTATATAAAAGGATAAAATAAGACAATTAGAGTATAAAATTCATTTTCTTTTTTTTTTCCTTCAATTTTTATCGCATTTATTCATATAATTCCTATTATTCATCATGGTTATGCACAGAGTTCGTGCAACTTCCTATGTAAGGAGGACCCTCTCTCAGCCTCTTAATAAAAGAAGAGCGACGGCCGCTCTTACGCCTCTTCCTGATGGTACAGGCGTAGCAACAAATGCGGATATACAAGACACAGGAGGCAAGTCCTTTTTTTTTTCTTCCCTGTTCTTCTGCTACAGTTGCTGCATTTGCTGCTGCTGCTGCTTGTCCTGCTTGTGCTGCTTCCTTTTGTGTTGTTGCTGCTTGCTGCTGCTGTATGAAAAGAACCTGTTGTGTCTTTTCTTTGCTGCTGGTTGCAGCAGCAGCAGAAAGGTGTTGCATGCATGGATTCGCTGCTTATGCTGCTGCTTCTGCTGCTGTTGCTGTTGCTGCTGCAGGGAATATAGTAGGCAGTGTAGCTGCCCCTAACCGTCAATTACATTTAGGTTTATTAGCAGATGGCAGCAGCAGCAGCAGCAGATTAAGAGGATTAGGTACAGAGACAATAGAGGAAGAAGGAACAGAAGAAAGTCTATCTGATGGTCCTATGACATTTACTCTTAGAGAAGATGTTGCTAGGCTTAAAGAAATATGCCTCACCAAGTGTGCTGCTGCTGTTGCTGCTGTTGTTGCTGCTGCTGCTGCTGTTGCTGCTGCTGCTGCTGCTGGTGCTGCTGTTATGGTTCCGTTTTGAGTTTTTGGGTCTTTTGTCAGTATTTTGTTTGTTCTTTTGAGCAGTATTTGCTGCTGCTGCTGCTTCCGTTGCTGCTGCTGCTGCTGGACCTAAGGGGGGTAAGTGGCTGTGCATGCATGCATGCATGCCTGCATGCATGCGTATGTGTGTGTATATATATACAGGACACAGCTGCTGCTGTTATTTGCTCCTCTTGGTCTATGGAGCCGTCTTGGTGGTCTACAAACAATCTTTGTATTTATATTTAATTTTGCTGCTCTTATTCCTCTCTCTGCTCTATTAGGAGCATTTACTGAGGAACTCTCTCTACATACAGGAGGTAATGAGGGTTTAGGGTTTAGGGTTTAGGGTTTAGGGTTTTTGAGGGTTTAGGGTTTAGGGGAAATAAATAATATTTTTTCTTTTTTTTTTTTTTTCTTTTTTTGTTTAGAGATAACAGGGGGACTTCTTAATGCAACTTTTGGTAATGCCGTAGAGATGATCTTGTCTGTCCAAGCCCTCCGAATTGTAAGGGTTTAGGGTTTAGGGTTTAGGGTTTAGGGTTTAGGGTTTAGGGTTTTAATTTTTTTTTTCTTTTTTTTTTAATCTTCTTTCTTATTTTACCTCTTTGTCTTTTTCCTTTCTTTATATATTTACTAAATATTTTTTGTTTTCTTTCTTTTTTTTTTTTATTGTGTTATTTATTTTGTTTAGGGTTTATTAGAAGTAGTAAAGGGTACATTATTAGGGTCTATATTATCTAATTTATTATTAGTGTTGGGTATGTCTTTCTTTGCTGGTGGTCTTCGTCATTATTTACAAAAATTTAATGAAAAAGGTAATTCACCTGCTGCTGCTGTTGCTATTGCTGCTGCTGCTGTTGCTGTTGCTGCTGTTGCTGTTGCTGCTGTTGCTGTTGCTGCTTTTGCTGCTTCTGCTGTTGTTGCTGCTACTGCTTGTAAAAACTAACAAGACAAGCCATTTATATCATTTACTGCTGTCTCTGTTTGCTGCTGCTGCTGCTGGTGCTGCAACAGGTGCTACATGCAGCGTAACGCTGCTGCTGCTCTCCTGTATGGGTATAGTAATCCCTACAGTTGCTGCAGCAGACAATGGACAACATGGCACTTATAATATTCTTATGGTAGGTCTAAATAATTATTTTTTTTTTTTTTTTTTTTTTTTTTTTTTTTTTTTTTTTTTTTTTT